>NW_015392296.1:0-19029 GCF_001527695.2 Protobothrops mucrosquamatus | reverse complement strand
ACTACTTCAAAATTGGCATGAATAAATACTACAAGACATCTTAGCATCTAGTGCTTAGGTAGTGTTACCAGATATACTGCAAAAGGAGGATATGTCCTCCATTTTGTCCTCATATCCCCCTTCTGGCAGGTATCGCCTTAAAAGCAATTACTGTATGGCTTTTTGAGTGTCTCTTTCTGAGCAGCTTTTCTCTGTGATGCAGCACTTCCCTAATAAGTGCTAACTGCAAATTAACCATCTCAGCTCTATGATCTTAATTAGTTGATTAGTCCCTGGGGCTGACTTGCACTGGTGTCTGAAACTGACAAGAACTTAATCAGTTGAATATTAAAGGCTTTTGCCTACTAAACTCTAGCACGTTCCTGTAATTGAAAAAAACCCAGACTTTCTGATGGTGGTAAACATAATTTCATATACATGTAGGCTTAAGTATATCTTTTTGCAGTTTTGTACATAATTCTTCTCACAAATGTCAAGAAAATTAAACAAATATTATGTCTTCCTTTTCCTTTTATTTGTCCTCCTACCCAATTGTCTGTGTCCTCCTTTGCCTCTTCAGATATCTGGCAACCCACACTTATAGTAGAAGCCTGTTTGACTACTAGGGCAAATGGTGAGAGAGAAATATGGGGATGAGTTTTCACATACTTTTCATCTGGCCTATTGTTAACTCAATGGGTATCTTGAGTTTAAGAGGTGAAGGAACTTTTCCAACTCTTCCTCCCCATCAAGTCTTCACTTTCTTCCAGATGTAAAGTAAATAAAACAAAAATGCCAGCCAACTGAACCTTGCAGTTTTTTGGGCAGCAGTTTCCAGAAAAGCTTGCCAATTCCTTCTTAGATTTGAAAGAGGTGACTGACCCAAAGTCACCTCCTTGGTTTTGTGCATAAGGTGGGACTAGAACAGTCTCCCGATTTCTAGCCTGTCTTAACTAGTTAATTATCCCAAACAGGCCATTTCTTTAAGCTGTAAGCTCTGATTTTCTATTCCCACCCATTTCTTAAGTCTATCTTTAATGGCAAAGATAATTAATGACTTGGCATTAATTGATACATGGACTAAATTCAAACTTCACATCCAAGACTGTCGTGCAATAAGCATCTTCTATTCTGTTAATGGGATTATTCAGTGTTCTTTCACTGAAAGATTTATGATTAGGAGTATATTCCTAATATGTTTATGATTAGGAGTATATTCTCTAACAAGGACTACTGTGGACTTCAAATTTTCAACAGGGTTATGGGCCTGTATTAGTTTCTAAACTGCAAGATGCTGGATAACCCAGAGTCAAGAATCGCAAAAATAACTAGAGACCTCCTAACAGGTAGAATAAGTGCAGGGAGGTAAGATAGGCAGAGATTTCATTGTTGTTGCCTTTCTTACTTTTTTAGTCTTGACAAGAAGCTGAGGAAATGAACATGGGAAGGCATTTCAAAATATAATCAGCCTTGGTATCATTTATATCTTTAGATACTTCACATTTACCTCATCCCAAATATTGAAAGGTGCTCGGGGCCACCTAACTGGATCATCTAATATCTGCATCAAAACAGGAGGCAAGTTCAAATTTACTAGTTGAGAAAGTTCTTGCAATCCTTATGCCAAGTTTGAAAAAAAAGGAGTCAGATAATAACCTCAAAGTCCTTATACTTTTCTGGCCCTTTTCTATCATAAAATCTAATTTACTCCAATGTTTCCAGTAAGCAGGTAGAATCCCAAATTCATATTGAAATAAGATTAAGAAGAGAGATTTCTGATATATATGTAAAGCATCATAAAATATCATTGGTATATATATATAAAACCCTTATGCTTGCAGCCCTGTTATAATTATTATTGTAAAATGTCTAACTATGCAGGGAAGTCAAATAAAAAAGAAGAACCAATTTCTAAAACCAAATTAAAAAGAAACAGAAAAAAAGATACCACTTATGTGCATTTTGACATACATTTATAAAAAAAGGCAGACCAAGCACTTCTGATTTAGCAGGTGCATAAATCATAGTAGTCCAAAATATATGATTTTATGAAAAGTATGCTGCTTTCAGCTCTTGGAGGAAATGTAGGTAAGAAATCAAGTAACTAAATCAGTATCCCATTTTCATTCTGCTGAGACACAAACTTTGTAGGGGACCTCAGAATGGTTTAAAAATTCAGAAGGGAATAAATTAAATTCCTTTTAACTTCTCTAAGTTGCTTCAGAGACTTATGCAAGGACATATCGTACTAATTCAGATCAGCAAACTTTTTCTGTTTATGCTAAAAACTGCAAAAAAGCAGAGATTGAAAATTAGAAACCAGCTGTGAACTTAAAACAGTTGAGCATAAGCTTAGGAACCACATGTGGTCAGGCAGATTAATGAAGAAAATAAAGCAGCCGTTTTGGTATTAAAATAATATAATTAATCATGGGATTGATTATTAAAATACATTTATTGCTTGCATTAGATTCTGCAAATAAAATTGACCAAAATTTATGATTTTTACTGCCATTATTATTATGATTATTCAACAAACCATTATACAGCTGGAAAAAAAAGGCTGCTGCCTAGAAAACCTGTCAATACAATTTAGTTTTTAAAGCATACGAGAATTGAGTGTCTCTTCCTTCTTACTCCAACTGTGAATTATATTAAATTTCTACAAAGACCGTTTCCAAGGTAAGTAAATATTTGCTTTATACTATGTTAGTTTTGGTTATTTTAGCTGTTAACTTGAAAGAAATTACTTAAAGGGATAGAACAACTTTATATAACCATTATACAGCAAGTCATCCTGTTTTACAACAGTATGATATGGGGGGTTAAAATGATTAGTTAGACTATATACAATCCAGTTCCATAGATTTTTCCCAGAACTACTTCATTTAAAATATCCATTTTCTCCTCTTTCCATTTCCAGTCAGGGTCTTCCCCTTTGCCCTTGTTTTTCATTCTGTTTTCAATCCAGCACGTGTTTTGAATAGCTGTCAAGCATGGAGATGGATGGGCACAAGAAAAGTTCTGAATTTTATACAAAGTCTTGTTTTTCTTATTCTTCTTATTCAGTTCTAAAAACAAAAGCAGTGCAATAGTATAATTATTTTTTTAAAAAAAAACCAGAAAGTATTTGGAGATGGTAGTGGGGGGAAATGCAGAAATCAAATATAAGTATTGCATGTAGCTGGATTTCTGATCCCCAGAAAGTATGCATTCTGCAAACAAAAGGTGTGATCAGGTTGTAGTTCACCTGCAACGGATTTTATTTTGTGGGAAATCTGCCATTATTTTAAACTAAGGAAATTGTAATTGTTCAATGATAGAAGATCATATCTACCTGGATGTCTTTATTTAATGGTGATATTTTGCTTACATTTTAGAAATTTAAAGAAATTCCAGTAACTTTAAAAATGTTTGTGCATACATATATAAATGATCATGTGTTTCAGGCTTATTCTTGGCTTTTCTAATTACCGACTATTACCTTTCAGTTTTGCTCAGAAATAAATCTGAACACACTGAGTTGCTTATTCAGAAAATTATGAAAATAAGTGAAAAAACATGGATGCAAATATCTATTAATTTGGTGACCGTGTGTTAAACTAAACATCTCTTAATTTTGCTTCTCTTTCCAAAACTATAGATAGTGTTGTATTTGGGTTAGGGTTGGTTTTGTATTAAATAGCAGGATGAATACAGCGTCATAAACTTAAGGGATAGCATCATGCCAATAATAGTCCAAGATTGTTTTTAAGCATTAACCAATAATCCTGTATATTTATTCAATCATATAATATAAATTTGCTTCAGGAGTATTTAATTCTGAGGCAGATCAGGTTGTAGGTTAAATATAATTGTTAAATTCTTAAGCTAGTTCAAAATTACTTCTTGGTTTTGCTGCCTGCAAGCAGTAAACTAACAGTTATTCATTTGGGAAGATTTATTTCCAAAAGATTTCTGTCACCTTATTCAATTATCTTTACTCACTAATGGCAATAAACTCCGTACATTCATTTTGTGTTGTACAAAAACAAAAGTTGCTTTTCCTTATCTATGCTTTGGATTTTTGCAGATATGGGGGGAAAAATCTGGACATGATGTTTGAAGAAAACACTACTACAGTTGTCAAGGACTTCATATTTGTAGGTTTAACAAGCAGTCCTAAAATGCAGATCATCCTCTTTTTAATATTCTTTCTCATTTATGTAACTACTTTGATTGAAAATCTAGGAATGGTTGCTTTAATAGGAACCAGTGCCTGTCTCCATACCCCTATGTATTTCTTTCTCAGCAGCTTATCCATTCTGGATGCATGCTTCTCTTCTGTGTTTGCTCCAAAGATGTTAGTGAACTTTTTGGCAGATAAAAACTCAATTTCCTATACTGAATGTGCAATACAGATGTACTTTTTTATAGGTCTAGGGAGTGCAGAGTGCTTTCTCCTTGCTGCAATGGCTTATGACCGGTATGTAGCTATCTGCAAACCCTTGCTGTATCCTGTCCTCATGTCTCCCAAGGTCTGTATTCTTCTGGTGGCAAGTTCCTATGTTCTTGGTCTTTTTCATTCTCTTATACATACTATTTTTACTTTCCAACTCTCATTTTGTGGTTCAGTTATCAATCACTTTTTCTGTGACATCACTGCGCTTTTATCACTTTCCTGTTCTGATACTTACATCAATGAACTTCTGATCTTTTATGTAGCTGGGCTTGTAGAAATAATCACCATCCTGAGTGTAGCAATTTCTTATGTATACATTCTCACCAGCATTGTAATAGGAATTCACTCTGCCGCAGGCAGGATCAAAGCTTTCTCCACTTGCACTTCACACCTCACTGTAGTCACCATCTTCCATGGGGCAATTCTTATTTTACACTTCCAACCAAAATCTAGCAACAGATCACCTCATCAAGATATGAGTGACAAAATTCTTGCTGTTTTCTACACAATTGTTATCCCCTTACTGAACCCTTTGATTTATAGCCTGAGAAACAAAGAGGTCAAGGATGCCTTAAGAAGTTCTTGGAGAAGAGCCTGGGTCAAAATAATTAGATTTTTTTTTTGTTTTAAAAAAGCAACAGCTTTCCTAATTTAGAGGGGCCATGGTTTTGTAGTTAATCTGTAAATATTTTTTTCTGAAATATAAAAGTGGAATGCTCTTTGCTATAAATGATTCACTGTATTCTCAACTATTCTTCTTTCCATGTACTTGATGACAAAGTGTTAGGGTCTCCTCTGAAGATCTCTTTTCTCTCTAGGCACAAGGCCAAGAGACCATGGGTTCGTGTTTAGCAATAGCAATAGCATGTAGACTTATATACTGCTTCACAGTGCTTTACAGCCTTCTCTGAGTGGTTTATAGAATCAGCATATTGCTCCCAACAATCTGGGCCCTCATTTTACTGACCCCCGAAGGATAGAAGGCTGAGTCAACCTTGAGCCAGTCAGGATCAAATTCCTGGCAGTGGGCAAAGTTAACCTGCAATATTGCATTCTAACCACTGTGCCACCAAGTTTATGAGTGTTTTAGAGTTAATTGTCTAATTGCTAATATAAAATAAAAATGATTTTTATGGATTTGTTATTTTGATATTTTTAGTCCTAAATAAGTTGTGCAGAGTCATTTGATTAGGAGGAAGCCTTAAAAATCAAATGAATAAATCAATCTATGTACATCTTCACTCTGAGCTGTGAAATCAATTGGTGGATCCTCTAACATTCTTCATGCATTTCCATTCCACGTGACACATGTTGTCAACCGTCCCATTTGGCACATCCAAGAAAAGAAACTCCTGGCACGTAGGAACTACCAAGAGTAAAGCTTTATGGAAAAATCCATTTAGGCACAGCTTAAGCAAAGTCAACTCTGAGGCTTTTCTCTGAAAACCCACATGGGTAAAACACCCTTTTCACCTCTGCGCCGCCCACAGTTCATTGTCCATCAATTACACTCAGTGCTTTTATTTTGGAAAAACATTCTGCTCTAAGTAGTAGCTCAGAGAACTTGGCCTTGGTGGGTATCTCCTCTCTGGCAGCAGAAGGCTCTCATGCATTCCTTAGCCTCCCCCCATCCTAGGAATTTACCACCCCCCTCCTTGCCCGTTTCTGTTTGGCAAATTGCAAGCTGGAAGTTGATGCAGGCAATGAAGAAAGCAAGTCAGCTTTGCAATGTGTGCTCCTTGTAGATTTCCTAGGAATAAATTTTAGAAAGGGGGAAAATAAAAATATCTTTTCTTCTTGGGCTTTAAAACCACCTAATTCTAACTGGGGTGATAAAGATATCCTTGTTGGTGTTCTGTGTTGTGAGAATTTTGTTGTTTTGTCATGATGGGGCTGGATAAACTATGAAACTTGTAAATAGAAGATAATTGAGGGCTTGTTTCTCATTTACGGTCCAATGAATGAGCAGAAAATCTGATCTAGTTTCTTACCTGATTACTTTCTCCCTACAGCCCAAATTGTAACTCTTTGGTTTTGTATAACCGTAATACTAAGTTCAGCTATCAAGCCATTTCTGAAGTTGAATTTTCAGTATAGCCCCATTAGACTACTGTACTTGAGGAACTGAACACAACCTCTTGCTTTATTAGGCTCTGGAAGCACCCTCCTCCTAGGCCCATGAAGCAGTCTAACTTTCAAAATCAAGCAAAGAAAAGATACATAAATACACACCCATTTAATTGATCTGACCTTCCATCTTAAATATTGTCCAGCAGCTGCCCATAGGACAACCCCATTTACTCCCCCGTGTACTGTTGGAGAATCTAACACTGACTTAGAAGTGTAGAACTGTGTACTCAAGCAGCTCCCCACTGTCAAGGAAAGTATTTTTCTCAATACTTTTCTGTGAGGTAGGTTAGGCTGAAAAATACGGACTGCTCTAAAATCAAACAATGAGTTTCCATGGCTCATGGCAGATTAGTGCAAAAGAGAATCTTCTAGGTGTCAGTACAAGATTCTCCTTCCTCTCCTTTTACTTGGTTTCCCCTATGGGCTTTCCAGTAGCTGGATTAGCTGGACCACACCAGCATTCCAGCTACAAAGGAAGAACACATTCTGGTAGGTATATGTGAAGTAGCTGAACACCTGCTGTGATATGCCGTAAAGCTGGAAAAGGCAGAAAGTGTGAACCATTTGTATTCCTGGGAAGATCATCTTTGCTCTAAGGTAGTGTAACAGACTCTTAGAAATCGAGCAAAGCAATTCTCCAGCTCAATTCATAACTGGGGTAAATTAAATGTAGTTACTCAGAGTATCTTTCTGTTGTTTTCCCAGGGGACTCAAGAATCTTTTTGCAGCAGACCTATTTCCCATTACATATCCATTACATATAGTCCTCGACATACGACCACAACTGAGCCCAAAATTTATGTTGCTAAGGGAGACATTTGTTAAGTGAGTTTTGCCCCATTTTACAACCTTTCTTGTCACAATTGTTAAGTGAATCACTACAGTTGTTAAGTTAGTAATATGGTTGTTAAGTGAATCTGGCTTTCTCATTGACTTTGCTTGTCAGAAGGTCGTAAAAGATGATTACATGACCCCAGGTACACTGCAACTGTCATAAATATGAGTCGGTTGCGAAGGTCTGAATTTTGATCATGGGATGAAGGGGATGCTGCAATGATTATAAGTGTGAGAAACCATCATGTCACAAATTATAACGGTTGTATGTTGAAGATTACCTGTATTATATATATGTGAAACACAAACACACACACACATAAATGTTTAATATATAAGTGTTTAATATTAAATATAATAATTATATTGCATCATATTTAATATTATATATTAAGCATATATAATATATGTTAAAATTAAATACAATAATATACACAATATATATTAAAGTTTTTTCTTAATATAACAGTCAGAAATAATTGCTTTTTGTTTCTTTTTATTCCCCCCCTTTATTCAATCTATACTCTTTCCTATCCCATTTTTCCATTGTCTGTTTTCCCCCTTAACTATCTTGCTGTCTCCCCCGTGTTCCCATAGTCTGTTCGGCATTCTGCCAGGTGTATATTGAATTCTCCATAGATGGTACCATAATCAGCCCAGAAGGATGAACAAGTTATGATAGAATCATCTACATTGACCTTCTTACCAGGCTTGAACTGCATGGACATCAAGAAGCAGCAGTTAAAAGTAAAACCAAACAAACTTCATTTTAAACATTTCTTTATTTCAATAATTTATAAGGCCACTCCGTTCATTCTATTAATTCTGAGTGTTATACAACAAAAATAAAAAAATCAGAAAAAATGATAAATTATTAAAAGATAGCAAGTTTCTTGTGGGAAAATAAGAGAAGGAAAGATTATTATATGTGTTCTCTACCTTGAATTATTTATAAAAATAATAAAGGTGGGATAAAATAAATAAAATTATATATATATTTTCTTTCCTCACATACAACTGATTGCTTAACCAAACTCTAGTTTAGTTTAAGTAGTCTAAGACACTTTTGAGTCTGAAGAGTATCACAGCCTCTCTAGAGACTGTGAAGGATGCTAAGATGTTCTCCAAGCACCCAGAGCCTGGAGAGATGAGGTTTGTGCTGTGGGGAAAGACACCTCTGCTTGGATATGCATATAAACCAGACATTTCATGATACCAGTTCATGTATTTGATAGGGAGCTTCAGGGTAAGAATGTTTTTGCTTTGGGAAATGATGTAATGATGTGATAGCTGTCTCCCTCACTGGCCTTAACTCTTCTATGGACCTTGAATTCTGGAATTGTTTTGACTCTCCGAGGTTCTTGGCAGTCTGCTCATCCCTGTGTCCATTGATTTTATACACATTTTGTATAGTGATACAGCGTCCCTATTGGTTGAGGCTTAGAGTATTTCTAAGAAAAGCCTTTGTTCTGAAGATGAAAAAGAGCTTTGAAAGGAGAAGAGATGATGCTTCATCAGTGGCTCAGGCATCCAACAAGCAGGATTCTGTATAGTGAATTCAAAATTACAGAGTAGGAATTCTGTCTATAAAAAAGAGCCTGACAGGAGCTAGAGCTAAACTAAACTTGGATTTCATATGGACTGTGCAGGGGCTTCCTTTCTGTTTATTCTACAAAAAGCAAACAGTGGCCCAAATCAGACAGGGATCCCCAGGAGTCTCCATTCTCATTAAAATGATCAGGTATTTAATTTTTTGGAATATGCATTACACTGTTTCTCAGATTAAACCAATACTTCATTTAATCCCTTGCATTGTAGAAAGTCTCATCTCTATTAATTTTAGGAAGTGGAGAGAAAAGAGAACATTACCAAGGTAATATTTATGAATGATTATTTAATAGCCCCCACAGTAGCATTTAAATGCCTATTAAAACAGGTGTTTATTAAATAAACTAGATAGCTTGATCATGTAGATTGAATTGTAAAAATGTGGAGAAGGTTTTGAACTTGAATTCAGAGACAAATAATTGGAAGGGCTAAATTCCTTCCTTCCTTCCTTCCTTCCTTCCTTCCTTCCTTCCTTCCTTCCTTCCTTCCTTCCTTCCTTCCTTCCTTCCTTCCTTCCTTCCTGTTTAAAAAAAGACAATGATATTCATACAGTTAATGGTATATGAAAAGTAAGAATGAATGATTACCATTTCCCACTATGGCTAATTTTTTTTCACTGTCCCCAATATATTTAAAAATCTGCTTCCAAACATACATTTAGCTTAAACATGTATCTAGTCAAACTACTTCTTCCAACTAAGTTTACATAATCTCTCCATCTACTCCAATCTTTGCATGTTTTGATGCAAAGCCTGATGCCCTTTGCATGTTTTGACTATTGCTCCCACTACCCACAACCATCATGCCAATGTAACTGGTGGAAAGGTAAAAAAATATAGCCCAGCATATTGGGCAGCAAGAAAGTGAGGCAGAAAAGTTTAAGTTTCACTTGTTGTTTGGAAGAATATTTTGGGTGAACTCAAAAAGAGATCTCAATTTGTTGTGAGTTTTTCCATCTAATTTTCTAAATAGACTCTTAAGAAGAATGCAAATTACATTTTGAGTAAAATTCACTCTACATTCTTCATAAATTTCCTTGCACTTCTATATAACTCAAACTCATGGTCATCCCTAGATTTGGAATCCACAAATTCCCTGAATCACTCATATGAATTATTCAAAAACGTTTGCTTTCTTCATCTTCCACATTTTCATTTTACCTTGCAGGTCTGGAAGGAAAATGACAGAGGAAAACAGCACCACAAAAATCAATGATTTTGTCTTTATAAGTTTCACCAACAAGCCTGTCTTGAAGATCACTCTATTTTTAGTGTTCCTGATCTTTTATATGGCTACATTGGTGGGCAATATAGGAATGATTTCTTTAATAAGGGCCAGCCCCCAACTTCACACTCCAATGTACTTCTTCCTCAGCAATCTGTCCTTTATAGATTCATTATTCTCCTCTGTGGTTGCCTGTAAGTCTTTGGCAAATCTTCTGGAAGATAAAAAATCCATTTCCTTTATTGGGTGTGCTATGCAGATGTACTTTGTCATAGGCCTGGGAAGTGCAGAGTGCTTTCTCCTTGCTGCAATGGCCTATGACCGATACGTGGCTATCTGCAAACCCTTGTTGTACCCACTCCTCATGTCACCCAGAGTCTGCATTCTTCTGATGGCAAGTTCCTATCTCCTGGGCTTTTTGCATTCCCTTCTCCATACTGTTTTCACTTTCAGATTGTCCTTCTGTCAATCTGAGATCAACCATGTATATTGTGACATCACAGCCCTTCTATTGCTCTCCTGTACTGACACTCACCTAAATGAACTTCTGATTTTTTATGTGGCTGGACTTGTAGAAGCAACTACTGTGCTGAGTGTTTTTCTTTCATATATGTATATTCTTGCCAACATTGTGAGGATCAACTCAGCTTCAGGCAGGTTGAAAGCCTTCTCCACTTGCACTTCACACCTAATTGCAGTTACCATCTTCCACGGAGCAATCCTTATTTTACATTTCCGACCAAAATCAAGTAGTGGATCTCCCATCCAAGATGTGAGTGACAAAATTCTTGCCGTCTTCTACACTATTATCATTCCCTTGCTGAACCCTTTGATTTACAGTCTGAGAAACAAGGAGGTGAAGGATGCCTTCAGATGCTCTTGGACAAGAGCATGGACACAATAAATACATATCTTTTTTAAAAAAACCAGCAGCTTTATTTATTCATCAGATTTTTATCCCACTTTTATTACTTTACAAGTAACTCAAGATGGTGAATATACATCCCTCCTCTTTTGCCCACAACTATCTTATGAGGGACAATAAGTGGCCAAAAGTCAACCAGCGGGCTTTCAGGCCTAAGGCGGGACTGGCACTCAGAGTCTCCTGATTTCTAGGCCAGTATCCTAACCACTACACCAAACTGGCTCTTTTTCCTGATTTTTTTGGGGAGGGGGGGCATTCTGTTGTAATTAAACTATAAGCAATTTCCCCCCAAATACAGAAATAAATGTTCTCAATACCTTTCTGTGACGTAGGTTGGGCTGAAAGACCCTGTCAGCTCTGAAGTCACATACTGAGCTTCTGTAGCTCATGGAAGATTTGCACCTAGGTTTTTTTGAGAAGGAAACTCTTCCAGGGGTCAGTACAAGGTTCCTGTTCCTCTCCTTTTAGATTTTTTCTCCCTCTGAGATTTCCAATAGTTGGATTAGCTGAACCACACCAGCATTTCAGCTACAAAGGAATAATACCTTCTGGTGGGTGTATGTGTATCAAGAGAAGAAACTGTATTTGTGTGTTGGAGAGCAAGAAAAATGAAGGCTGCAAGCATGAGAAAAGGAAAGTAACAGCAGGACAAAGGTAACTTGGTGAGATGATTGGAGCCAGGGTGCAAAATGCAATGGGTGATTGAAGGCAGGAAAAAGTGGAGCAGAGAGAGCAAAGTTTGCTGGCCATGCCAATTGCAACAACCTTTGGCCCCTCCCAGCCAAAGCCTGAGTGATTGAGAAAAAAGGAAATCCTAGCAGCTTCAGCTCAGATTTGAGATGTTGAAGGAAAAGTCTTCATCAGGGTTCAGTCCAAGCCAGGAATAAACAACATGGCGACTGCTTTAGAAAGAAGGTTGCAGTTTATTGAAGAGAGCCAGATAGAAAGATGGCTCTGGAAGAAAAGAGAGAGCACATGTAGGGAGTGGGTTTTTATACCCTCTTGGGCTCTTGAGGGTGTTTCCTGTTCGAGGCTTTGTATTTCCTGTGTCATGTACTTTGAACTGAGTCTGAGTGTGCCCCTTTGGCATCTGTGGGTTAATCCTATTATGTCCTGTCTTAGACTTTGGGTGGGGTATGTAGATTTTAGGTGTCTTTGTCTTCCTAAGCTTCTAGCTGGAGGGCTCCAACCTTCTTGAATGAATTATTTACATCTGCATTTCTACAGAGCTGGTTTCTGCTTGGGGGGAGGGAGACTTGGGGCTATTAAGAAAAATTGGGCATGCTTTTCTGCCTCTTTAACATCCTTTGAGGAAATATAATATTCTGTCCTTTTAATATTTCCTTCTCTGGGGGGGCTGACTTCCCACAGAGGCAATCCATATTTGGCTGAAAAACCTCAAAATGTCAACCAAACCTAGGTTTTAGTAAAATAAAAAATGAAATGAAATGGTATTATTAAATGTTTTATTGCAAATAATAGCTTATATCAATATCAGTTATTTATGGTATGATAAAGCAAACATGAGCATAGGTTTTTAAAAACCACTTTGTTAGACGTGCCATTATGAACTGTAGATGTAAATTCAGGCTATATCGGAAAATACATTTGAAGCTTCAGCACAAGAAGCATATCACAGAAGATAATTGATAACTAAACACAAATGGTTAATTTTTGGTGACATTAGAATTTTCTCAAGGAGAATGCAGAATGAAGTGAAAAGAAGATTTGGCATAGAAGGATATACTTGTTAGTGGTTTTCCTATGTGCTAGAGAAATTTAATGAAGATAAAAGAACTTTTGGTTTTGAATATTGAGAGACTGAATATGAAACAGAACTGTGTACAAATGATGAACATGTTATTGTGATTTTTACTAAAATAACAGTGCAAATAAACAAGGAACAGACAAAAAACAAGGGTAAGTATGTTTGATAAAATGGGCTGAAATTGGTTACAATATACAAAGGGAATAATGGGAGATTGTTGTGGATGTAATGTGAAGACATTTCCAGGTTTTGTTACAACCTTAAAGATAATTTTTATAAAATGATGTATTGTAAAATGTATAAAGGTATTTCAAATTTAGGCTGGAAATGTATACAACAAGAGGGAGTTTCTACCATACTTATTGGATGCTTAAAAATGGATTCAGTTACATACATTGATTTAGAAGATTTTACAGATTAATATACAATTGAAGCCAGAGGTAGTTCTTTTGGACTGTGAGAAAAAGTGAGAATTTTGTTTTCATATATGATAACTGCAGTGAGACTATTTGTTAAATGTTTTCTAGTTCTTTTTTACTTTTATTATATCATAAGCTACCCTGAGCAGCTGCATCAGTGAGATGCATGACATAGAGAAAGAAGAAAGAAAGAAAGAAAGAAAGAAAGAAAGAAAGAAAGAAAGAAAGAAAGAAAAAGAAAGAAAGAAAGAAAGAAAGAAAGAAAGAAAGAAAGAAGAGATGCACAATGGTGGAAAGATTTGACATTACCCACAATGGAGGAATAGAGGGTGAAGATAATGGAACTAGCTGACATGGCTAAATTGAAAGCTGTGATTAAAGGAAATATGCTAACTAGGTTTATGCTGACTGGAACCCCCTTTTGGACTTTTTGCGTGAAGCAAAAAAAATGAACTTATAATGTTGCATATGATTTTTATAATTAGAAAAAAGTAGAAGGCTATATTAAAAAAAAAGTTGTAGCCATAAAACAAGAGGTTAAGTTACAGTTATACTTATAACTACTGTAAAAGAAAATGGGAAGTTACTTCTTTATCCTTTTCCCATTTTTCCTGCATTTTTGCCTTTCCTTTCCCCTTCTTCTTTATTTTCTATTCTAAATATTATTTTTTGTTAGATTTTTCTTTCTTCTTTAGAACTCTAGTAAAGTTATTATTAATTAATAAACAAAATTTAAAAATAGAGACATACATATATCAAATTAGTCATGGATGTTTAGATTTGGGCTTTTAGAATTCTGGTGTAAAAATGATATATGCACAAAGTGCTGCCATTTCCTGCTTTTCACAATTGATGGGAAAATAAGCAAAAGAAAGATGGGACAAAAAAAGTATCTGAGATAGCAGAGGCAGCTGCTGTGTTGTCCTGTGAAGCTGGCAAGGTCAGGAAGTTTGAACCATTTGTATTCCTGGGGAGATCATTGCTCTAGGGCACAGGTGTCAAACTCGCCATGTCACGTGATGTGTCGCGACGTACTGCAATTTGCCGGAGCTAGGGTGGGCGTGGCCTCCGTATGATGCAACCGGCCCCCGCGCCAGCAGTTTGACACCCCTGCTCTAGGATAATGCAACAGAGTCTTGAAAACCTAGCAGAGCAATTCTCCCTAAGGAGAGCATCTCTGTGATGGCTAGTTCTTACATAATCAAAAGTAAGAACTTGATGCTACATCAGGCCTTTACAAAAAAAAAATCTTGTATTTCCCATCCAGAATAAAGTTACTTCTAGTTTACTTTTGGAGAAGGTAGAAGTAAGCGACTGTAAGCAGAATAAGTCATTTATTATAAATAAAGCTTCCATTTGATGTGTAATACTTGCTGAAATTCTTTTGAAGCCTTTTAAAGCCTTTTGTGGGAAGTTTAATGTCACAAAATGATGGTCTACAACAGTGGTGGCGAACCTATGGCACAGGTGCCAGAGGCGGCATTCAGAGCCCTCTCTGTGGGCACGGGCGCCGTTGCCCCAGTCCTAGGCCTTCAGCTGGGTTTTATAAAACCTTTTCGCTTTAGGCTTCCACCACCGTGTGCAAAAAAAAAGGTTCAATCAATCAATTTCAACTCGCAGGAAAAAAAAAGATCTTGCAAAGTTGGAATTGATTGATTGAACTTTTTAGTTCCACCCAGTCTGCCATTACCATTGGAGCCATGGCCACCCAATGGGCCACACCCAGCCAATGGGCCACACCCACCCAGCACCCGACGATGCATAAGTGGGTTTTGGGTTGTAGTTTGGGCACTCGGTCTCTAAAAGGTTCGCCATCACTGGTCTACAATGTTGTCCATCAAAAAACCAAGATGGGCATTCTGTTTTCTTCTTATTTTGCCTACAAATTTCTGCCCTATGAGACTGCTGATCAGTAAAATGAGGAAGAATATTGTAGATTTGACTTAGTAAAGTCAGAAGTCAATTAGGAGCACCATTCCCAGAGGTTTAAAAATAAACAAACCCAAAACTTTCCTGATATAATCATCATTTGGGAATCCCTTGTTTTAAGAGGCTAAGAGAAGATGTCTGTCTCCAGCCTGCAAAACAAAATAATCTGTATTTTTTTGCACCTAAACAAAGTGAGTATGGATTTGCTGTTCTGCCTGTTGGCATACAGAAATCAGTTTTAGCAAACTGATGAGTTTTTTTATGTACAAAGGGAAGTTATGAGCAATATATATTTCAATTCATTTTTTTCCTTTTAAATAGGAGAAAATGGCATTCTCATATGAAAGCCAAATTTCCAGCTTCTTGCAGTGCATTGCTGCATTTTAAATCTGAGTTTGGATGTTGCCTTTTACATTTGGGAAAATTGTTTATTGAAACTTTTCAGGTTGCTTTTATGTATTGTTTATGAATGTTTATTGGACTTTAATCACTTTATTTTACTTTTTATTATCATGTCTGTTAGCTTCCTTGAGTATGCTGGGAATGGAATTGTGGGGTAGAAATTATAATGAATACATTTTAAGATAGCTATTTAAAATCAGTTTTTTTTAAACTGCTGTAGTCATGTCCCTTCTGAGTTTTAAATCAGAAAGATTTAATAAGAAAGTTCAGCATGTTTTCTCTTTCTCATTGCAATTTGTATTATTTGCAGAAGTGAAAGGTAGGAACTGTGATCAGCTGAATCAAATGTATTTAAGAATTTTGGCAGCTATTTAAACTTCCTCTAATTTAAGCAGGAAATTCAGCAAGTTATAGCCAAAATATACCATGAGGAACAATTTGTGGTTTTTCTTTTTTTTCTTTTTTTTTTTGAGGTAGACTAGAATATTGAATCCTTTTATTTAATGTTGTGAATGACCAAGTATTGTTAAAATATGTACATCACCTTTAATCAAAAACAACTTTCTGTGTCTAATTGTAGAGTAGTACACATAGGATGTTGACTGACAGATTTGGAGATACACCAAACATTCTTGCTTCTAAATTATTATTTCTTAAACACTACATTTAGCAAGTCTGGTTTTCCACTAAGCTCATAGTACAGATGTCAGAATAATCAAATTGTAACATCAATTGTGTTTCTTTCAAAAATAAAAATGAAGCCTAATTACTATCTATTCCCTGGACTTATACCAATCAATCCGTCTGTTCAGTAATACTGATCTTTCTTTAGCAAAGCTGCAAGATTGTAGGATGATCGCCAAAACAAAAATAATGTTATATGAATTAAATCCTGAATACAGTAATGTTGTACTTATTACTAAACATTTTAAACAATGAAAGTCAATTCTTTAAATGATTCAGCTATTATGTTCCATTCCTGTAGAACTGGTGTTTTAATAGTTTTAACTGCTGCTATGATTTCAATTCTTTGCATTCTGTCGGATATCTTAATTTTATAATGCTCAAGACAAAACCAGATTGTTTTGACACTGTAGGAATAAAACTATTATAAAAGTGAATTTCTCATCACAGGCTATAAAATCCAATACTAATAAATTAGTAATATAATTATTCAGTGCTTTTTATGACACAAACAAAATTTGCTTTGTAAGGCCATTTCCCCATACTGTCTAATAATAAGAGTAAGAACATTAAGTATTATTCAGTATTTATAGTGTAATAATTTATTGATATATAGTTAGAATCTTGAAGCTGATAGAATACTGCTTTATAAGGGTTACAAATAAATAAAAAGATGCCAATAATCTAATCTTCCCTTCCCTTCCTTTTCCTTTCCTTTCCTTTCCTTTCCTTTCCTTTCCTTTCCTTTCCTTTCCTTTCCTTTCCTTCCCTTTCCTTTCCTTTCCTTTCCTTCCCTTTCCTTCCCTTCCCTTCCCTTCCCTTCCCTTCCTTTTCCTTTCCTTTCCTTTCCTTCCCTTCCCTTCCCTTTCTTTTCCTTTCCTTTCTTCCCTTCCCTTCCCTTCCCTTCCCTTTCTTTTCCTTTCCTTTCCTTTCCTTCCCTTCCCTTCCCTTCCCTTTCTTTTCCTTTCCTTCCCTTCCCTTCCCTTCCCTTCCCTTCCCTTCCCTTCCCTTCCCTTCCCTTCCCTTCCCTTCCCTTTCCCTTTCCCTTTCCCTTTCTTGCAAAAGACAGGATATTTACAAGATTTTTCCCAGTACTTATATATCTATATGCGGTTGTTTTGGATTGTGTTGTTTATAATAATTATTGTTGTTGATGTATGCTGCCCTGGATCAGATGCTGAATAGAACAATCATATAAACATTAATAAATAATATTAGTTCTGGGGTAAAAGTCAACAAAGGTAAATCTGGTCTGGTTTCTTATTAGATTACACAGACAAACGGTGCATAGAATTTTGTGCTTCCACATTCTGTCATCCTATCTATCCAAATCTTCTTCTGATTTTTATAAGCTATCTCCCCAACCATTAATAAAGCCAAGGAACAGTATATAATGTTGTTGCTGAAAAGCAGAGGCAAATGATTCCCAAGACATGACAGGATACAATTTTATTACCCACTGAAAAATGTCTTGCAATATTGAAAACAGCCTTTCTCATATTGATGAATTCCAGATTTATTGGCATAGAATTGTCATAAAGTGCAGACAGTATGAAAAATGTCATGCTGGTTCGGATGATTTGATAAATTGATAAAACATTAGGTTGCAGAAGACTACTTTAAAGTATTATT
This sequence comes from Protobothrops mucrosquamatus, assembly GCF_001527695.2. Classification (NCBI taxonomy): domain Eukaryota; kingdom Metazoa; phylum Chordata; class Lepidosauria; order Squamata; family Viperidae; genus Protobothrops; species Protobothrops mucrosquamatus. The sequence continues at coordinate 1,054 of NW_015392296.1, read as the reverse complement.
CCATACCACAGTCCTATCAGTTACTATAATGTTCCTCTTTTAGAAACGAGGAAAATAAGCAGAGAGGTTCACTTTGTCCAGTCTCTTATAATGACATTCTAAGGGATTCTCAGACAAACACAAGTCCCCTTTTCTCGCTCTGTTTCCCTCTCAGACATAAGAACATATTTCTTCAGATGAATAATTATGCCATAACATCATTTTTCTTTTTTAGACTCCACTATTTCATAACACACATCAAATAGATGGCTGGAGAAAATTGTACTCTGATGGAAAACTTCATTCTTTTGGGATTCACAGACCATCTTGTCCTGAAAAACCTTCTCTTTGTGATCTTTTTGTTGATCTATATTATTACTGTTGTGGGAAATACTGTTATTATTTGGGTTGTGAAAATCAATTCTCACCTTCAAACCCCCATGTATTTCTTTCTCAGCAATTTGTCTTTCTTAGACCTCTGTTATTCTTTGGTTGTCACTCCCAAAATGCTTGTAAACTTCCTATCACGCAAAAAAATCATTTCATATACTGGGTGCATCTTGCAACTTTACTTTTATGCTGGTTTAGTAACTACAGAGTGTTACCTTTTGGCTGTGATGGCTTATGACCGATACTTGGCTATCTGTAACCCATTCATGTATACACACATCATGTCTCAAAGGATCTGTATCTCTTTGGTCGGCTTGTCATATCTGGCTGGATTCCTGAATGCTACAATCCAGACAGGATTCAGTTTACGAGTAATGTGTTGCAAAACCAATGTCATCGACCATTTCTTCTGTGATGGCCCCCCTCTGAGTTACCTTTACTGTTCTGATATTACACTCAATGAACTTTTGCAATTTATAATTGTTGGCTTTAATGTGGTCACTACTACATCATTGGTGTTTGTATCCTATTGCTGCATCCTCTTTACTATCCTCAGAATGGACTCTGTAGAGGGCAAGTACAAGGCTTTCTCTACTTGTACATCTCACTTGACGGTTGTCACCCTTTTCTATGGAACTCTCCTCTTCATGTACTTGCGTCCTACAACTAGCTATTCGATGGGCAC
>NW_015392295.1:17595-21111 GCF_001527695.2 Protobothrops mucrosquamatus | reverse complement strand
AAATCTGCCCATTTCAGTTTCGTTCACATTCATAGGCTTGTATTCCTATTTTTTACTCAGTTTGCAAATTCAACCAAGAAAGGCAAAAAAATGTATATACATTATCATATACATATGTGCTTCCTGATAGTTGTGATCATTTTACCTATGTGCATTCTTTTCCAAGCTAATTTTATATATTATTATGGTTGATTGCAGAGTCAGCTAAATCCTTATTGATTTGGCATTCTTGTGGTCTTATTGAGTCCTTCCCAAGAACTTAGGATAGGCAGATGTTGATGTTTGATTGTGTTAAAGGTAAGCTAATGCAAATAAAACTGCCTTTTGCAATTGACAAATGGTGACAGTTAAACCTGGTGTGTTATGAGCCAAGACTTATCAGTTTGTATACAGAAATTCCACAATATTTTAACCTGCTCATTTTCTACTACAGATAGACCTCAACTTACAACAGTTAGTTTAGTGACCATTTGAAGTTACAATGCCACTGAAAAAGTGACTTATGACTGTTTTTCACACTTATGACCATTGCAGCGTCCCCATGGTCTTGTGATCAAAATTCAGATGCGTGGCAACTGACTCATATTTATGACCATTGCAATGTCCTAGAGTCATGTGATTACTTTTTGTGACCTTCTGACAAGCAAAGTCAATGGGGAAGCCAGATTCACTTAACAACCATGTTACTAATTTAACAATAGCAATGATTCACTTAACAACTGTGGCAAGAAAGGTCATAAAATGGGGCAAAATTCATTTAACAAAAGTCTCACTAACAACAGAAATGTTGGGTCGTAAATCAACATTTCAACTTTTGTACTTTTCAACTCTAATTCCCACCAATTTTTCATTACTGCCACATGATAATTTGTATAGATGTTCCAGTGAATCATTCTGGCAACTGTGTTAGGTGGTTTATAATCAGCTTGTGTGATCTTGCACAAGCTGAGTATATGACCTACTGTTTTTTTGGCTTCTTTGCACAGTCTGTACTTGAATTATTAGATGATTTCTCAATTCAGGCCTTGATTTCATTGGTCTTGCATAGCCAAAATCAAACTTTCAAGTTTTTTTAAATGTTCCAGTTATAAACCATTGCCAAGTTTTTATCTTTATCCACTGTCACCTTGACCTTTTGTAGAAACTGACCATGTAATGCTTTTCAAAAAATAATTACATTATTTTAATACTAACTTTTTGTTTCCTATACCTTTAGTAAGTTCCAATTTGTAACTTGTATCAATGCTTATTCTTGGCTCTCTTTTACACAGTCAGCCAATGCATATTTTTCTTCAACAGTTTGTTTGACTCAGAGTAAACCATTTCTGTGAAGCAAATATAACCCATATCTTAATACCACTATGAGGATGTAGTGCATAGTGAATAGTCGTGAGTTTTCTTATTTTTCAGTCCAAACTGTCCAGTTCAGTCTGTGGCCCATTAATAATTCCAACAGTGAATCAAACACAGGTATGGCTCTGGTATCGATGGTGCTTTGTCTTTAGCAATTTTCTCACTCTTGGGATGTATTCTTTACTAGTCACATTTTTAACTTGTCCATGGTTGATGTTATCCAACTGTTAAAATGCCCAGATTTATTTATTTATCAAAATGTAGATACTGCCCATTTCATTCTCAGATTGACTCAGAGAGATCACTTGTAGGCTTCATCCTGATGGGCTTTGATGGTTTTGCTCTTCAACAATTCAATTTCATTTCTGTTTGTGATTTTATCCCAACTTATTACCACTGTAGCACATTTCTCCAGGCCCAAATTCCATTGCTGGAATTAAAGATTCTTGGTGTTTGTTCAATGACTAGATTTTGATTTCTGATTTTCCAGAAAGCTTCAAATCATCCATATAGAGCAAATGTGAGATTTTATTAGCATTTTTTGTTGTTTCATACCTAAGATTTATTTTTAGTTGACCTAGGTGTCATATTTCAGTTGAACTACAGATGGTCTTTAAGACCGGCATCATGTTTATTTGAGATCTTAAAGATGAGTTGCCTCCTTGCCTGAAATGGTGCAACAAAACTTTGTGTCTTAGATCTGTTGATCATAGCTCAGAGGTTGCACTNGTACCCTCCCGGGCAGCCAGTACCAGCCAGGAGGGGCACGGATCCAGTAAACATGTGGTTGCATTCAGCCTCCCGAGAATCCTGTCCACATCCTCAGGAGCCACAGAGTCAAACTCCTCCCATATAACAGTCTCAAGACTTACTCCTGTCTCCTCCCCCGGGGCCACCCAGTCAGAGTCGAGACCTTCTCGGATCCGAGAGACTTTGTCATACAGATATTGAGCAAAATCCTCGGCCCTCCCCCCCAGGGGATCCTCCCCCCCCTCGGGAGCGAGTCACCCTGAAGAGGGTGGCCGGGCGATTATCTGATGACGCAATGAGGGTGGAGTAGTAATTAGACCTCGCCACCCTCATCGCCACTAGGTAGGATCTAACCTGTATCCTTGCCTGTGTTCGGTCGAATTCGGTTCGGCTCATCCTCCAACTGTTCTCTAGGCGTCTTTTCCGGCGCTTCATCTCTCTCAGCTCCTCGGTAAACCAGGGAGCCAATTGAGATCTGCGCCGGGTCAGAGGCCGCAAAGGCACGACTCGGTCCAATGCTGCGGCAGCGGCCACTTCCCAGGCCGCTGCCAGATTTTCAACCGAGTCGTGAGCTAGGTCCGCCGGATATGGCCCAAGCTCCGTCCGGAACCTCTCTGGGTCCATCAGGCGCTTGGGGCGGAACCATCTTAGTGGTTCCACCTCCCTGCGGCGGGGGGGAGCGGTCCGGAAGTCCAACCTGAGGAGTGAACATAAACAATACTTTTTTATTCTTATAAACTTCCTTGACATTTGACCTTTGTCAGATTTGTCCTTTATTTTTCCCAAGAAAATATGATCACCATAATCATAGCTCATCTAATGACTATTTTGTAAATTACCTCCACAGTAGGTAAATATTTAATTACTACATCAAATACTGTAAATGGGACCTTTGTCCTATGTACAATTTTAAAATGTTCAGGAATAGGTTAAACCTATCATGTGTTTTATTCTGAGAAATGTCAAGCATGAGGTAATTCTAGCATATACTTTATTTCCGGGTGCTAAGACAATAAATACAAAATTTCTATGCTCAGTGAATAAAATTATTTTACTGGAGGTGGAGGCCAGAGAGAAACTTCACGGTAGCACATTGAATACTATAGTACAATGGAAGATTAGTAACAGTGTTGAGACAAGAAGTGCATTTGTTAAACCAGATGGACTGTTTTAATAGTAGGATCTTTAAAGGTATTTCAAAATAGCAAGGCAAATCACCTCCCGCCTGGACTACTGTAATGCTCTCTACATGGGGCTCCCTTTGAGGAGCACCCGGAGACTTCAACTGGTCCAGAATGCGGCCGCGCGGGCGGTGTTGGGAGGGACTCGTCGCTCCCATGTAACACCGCTCCTGCGCGAGCTGCACTGGTTACCAGTGATCTTCCGAGTGCGTTTTAAGGTGTTAGTTACCAC
>NW_015392295.1:12392-15090 GCF_001527695.2 Protobothrops mucrosquamatus | reverse complement strand
TATTAGCATTTTTTGTTGTTTCATACCTAAGATTTATTTTTAGTTGACCTAGGTGTCATATTTCAGTTGAACTACAGATGGTCTTTAAGACCGGCATCATGTTTATTTGAGATCTTAAAGATGAGTTGCCTCCTTGCCTGAAATGGTGCAACAAAACTTTGTGTCTTAGATCTGTTGATCATAGCTCAGAGGTTGCACTATTTGTCATGGACCAGCCTACCTTGTCACCTGTACAGTATATGAACAGTAAAACTGAACAAGAGGTTCACATTATTAAGAGAAACCACACTGATCATCTGCAAGATTGGGATGGTGGTGATGAATATCATAACCAACCCATAGGATTGGTGTTGACTAATTTCCCGGTTATCCAGTTCTTTGTTGGGGAGGGTGATTTTGCAGAGAATTCTGGTGATCTTGTGAGAAATAATGATTTTCTACCTGGTGTTCCAATGTGGGAAGCATTTGTGTTTAAGGGTTTTGTAATGAGGAGACAGGAACGTTGAAGGAATAGTTTGGCGAAATGTGCTGTATATCACAGAGAAGACATTGTACCTAAGACCAAGCTGCAAGACCCTCTGAGGTCCCAAGGGGGGGGGAGGAGGAATGGGCTGCAGTTAGTCTAGGCAAGGCCATGAGCCTCCCTCCCCTTTCCCCTTACAAGGGCAGCTGCAGTTGCTCGCACTTGGGGGGATAAAAACTGTAGCTGAGCTAGAAAGAAAAGCAAGGACACATGATAAGGAAGCAGGAAGAATTATACCATACTGTAGTCAAGATTTCTTGTGGATTGTTCAAATAAGGTGCAAAAAAGAAAGGAGATTTAATCATAGCTATCCATGTAACAGCTCAGCAAAAAGCACCCAACTTTATCTCATTTAATATAATTGAAAATTAATCGGGACTTTCCTTTCCTGCTCCAAGAACACGGTTTTAACCAAACTGCTGTCTTAACCAAACAGCACTGCTGATCCAGCTCAGATACTACAAAGATTGCTGATCTTCAGTGACAAAGATGGGCAGGATCCCCTAAGCAGAGTTTCTGACAAAAAAAGAGGGCAAATTCTAGTTCAAGAAGTCTTTGCTGTACTTTTGTTCCACATTAAAATCATTTTTACACATTTTTATCATTACTCAGGGTCCTGAAATGGCTGATAGTCTGTTTCAATAGTGCTTAACCAATATATTTCTGATATTCCAATGCATACTTCCTCTTTCTCACCAGCCAGACTCATTGTGTCACTTTGCATTTAAAATGCTTGGCTCTTTTTATTTCAAAACAAAAATAGCTACAATTGAATCTTTTGTTTGGAGAGTTGCTCAGTTGCCTCTAAAAAGTGGAAAAGGTGCCATGGAGTGGTAAGGAGAAGCTGGTGGACTAGAAGGAGTAACTTTTGCTTCCTGTTAAATAGTAGGCTTGTGACTGGGCATGCCTGTCAAATCAAATATTTTGTGAGATAGAAAATGTCAACCTCTGGAGTGACTACAATAGGCACCCAAATTGAGGGAGGGTTCAAACCCTTGTGCAATTGGGCTCATAAAATGTTGCTTTCTGGTAGTTTCCAGAGCAACAATGTCATGTAGAACATTCCTTACTCCAGTTGTTTTATTTAGAAAACTTAAGAACTTAGACATGTGTTACTAATTTACTGAATGTTTGGCTAATGCTCTTTTACTGAATTAATATTTATCTAAACAAAATACGCAGCCTGATTGATTCAGCATTATTGCTCAGTCACAAAGTAGCGCTGAGCAAAACAGAATTCTTGACTACCTTATTAATTGTTCGGCCCTCTTAAAAAACAGCGTACTACAACTCAAACAAGAAGTCTTCTTCCTTCCTGGCTGGTGGCTTTGATTTCACAGTCCCAAAGCAACTCGCAATTGGAGAAGCATATTGTTTTTGGCAGCACAGAAGAAGAAAGTCCCCAGCAGTTGCTTCTTCTCTGGAGGCTTGCCTGGTCTTCCCTTTTCTGGCAAGCCAAGGATTTAGTTGGACCGTAACCCTTGGTCCCGTAGTTACAAGGAAGCCTATGCACTTCTCCTATTCGCTTCTGCTCTGAAATCTCAGGACAGCTATAGCATACACAGGAAGCAGAAGAAAACAGTTACACAGTACAAACATATCATGGTGTTTAAAGTGCTTAAAGTATTCATATTTCTTTTTTTGCAAATTTAAATTTTAAAAAAGTTTGGTAAGAGTACTATACCTAATTCTCCATTATCTGTGTGACAGAATGAAATCGTTGTTCCCATTCGCACACAGGAATGTAACCTGAAGTGTAGGGATTGAAATGTTGGCATTAGACTTAAGAGACCAAGATCCAAGTCCATAGTTGGCCATGCAATACTGGATAATTTGGAATCAGTTAGTTTGTATCTCAGCCTTTATCCCAAAGTTGTTGTTCTGGGGATAAAATTAGGGAAGAATTCCTAATCTGTATCACCCTGTGCTTTTGGAGGAAAAGTGAAATACAAATACAATCAATAAATCAAAGGGCTGACTTCCGGTGGCAGGCGATTTCGCTGGTCGCAGCTGTTTGCTGCCTCCCGCCTGTTTTGCGTAAAAGCCGGTTTGACAGCCTGCATCAGCTGTCAAACGGCTTGATACCTTTCCCCTGGGCATAAGGGGATAGGTGAGCTGCCCGGGGTAGGAGTTGAGTTCCCGAGTCGTCCTATATGGACGATGTAGGCGAGAACT
>NW_015392295.1:0-10942 GCF_001527695.2 Protobothrops mucrosquamatus | reverse complement strand
TGAATAATTTTTATTAACACGGAGGAGATGGATTGTTTAAGTTTAGAGTTTGGAGTTAGAGATATTAATATTTGTTTACTTGTATTTGAATATTAGCCTAGGTTTGGTTTGGGAAGTCCGGGGGGTGGGGGGATGGGATAAAACATTGTGTAATACCTGTGATGTATTTCTTTTTTCTTTTATGATAAAAACAATAAAAAATTTTATATTGAAAAAAATAAAAAATAAATCAAAGGGCTCAGAATTAACTTACAGCTACACTTGAGTTTCCTGTTCTCATAGAAATCTTTTAGTTAAAAGAGAAGCCACAAGCTAAATAACTTAATGGAGAAATATAATGCCTCATCTACAGTTCCCAAGCCCAATCAGGAACTGCAAGGTCAAGTTTTGATTAAAAGGGTTGGTCCAGCTCTATCCATCCAGGAATGTGGGTGTGCCGGAAACCACAGGCAGAGCAGCAGAGATATCTAAGGGATCTTTCCCTTGCATTCAAGAGGGATTTCAAGCATTAATACGGACTTCAGCCATTTCTTGCAAGGTATGGCAAAGATTGAGAAACTGTATTTATAAAATTATAATCAACACATAAGCCCCTGAAGTATTGCCTTCCGATTAAAAAATAGCAAGCTATGTATGAAAACAAGTAAGAAACATTTGTAAGAAAAACAATGACGCCAGTGCAACACTTTATAATTATTTGAAACCAGGGACTTAGAAAACAATCCCTCATAGAACTTTGTAAAAATGAATTATGCTAGATTCAAAGTAAATAGACTGGGAAGAAATTATTTTGTTTTGATCCATGCATCACCGGGAATTTGAAAGAACCACTCTCAGGGCACTTACAGTTTAAGATCTATGTGAAATGCGTCAAGGCGGAGGGCACTGAAGCATATATATACATTTGTACTGTGAAATAACAGAACAGTTGGTTATTGCTACTAGCTAACCTGGTTCTCTTTGACAAAAATATCAGTTTTCTTAAGAAAATGGCATTCTTGGGAGTTTAAAAGGTATTTAAGAGGGATTTGGCATGCAAACACTACCATTACACTTGCATCTTAAGGATATCATGCATGGACTAAAAAGGAGTAGCTGGAGGATTGTGTTCTTATGCAATTACAATAATTGTAATGGGACAATTTCTTAATACAACAATGTTAAATCGTATGTCCTTATTTTAAACTCTGCTAGTTATCTTGTGTTCCTTTGATCTGCTAAGTTTCTTGTTTTCCTGGCAATAGGTAAGTGAATAAAGCTGATGAAATATCAGATTTAATTTCCTCATCATAGAACTCCACCTATTAACTGCTTACCTAATTAAATACTATGCGCATTTTAAGAAAAGGATAAGGGGAGCATGCAGAGAATGATTTTTGGAATTATTTCTAACTCTTTGCCACCAATACCCAATACTTCTTCCTTCTCCTATTTTCTGTACAAAACAACCCTGTGAAGTGAGTTGGCCTGCAGCAGAGTGACTGGCTGAAAGCCATCCAGCAGAGTTGAAATTGTGAAGCAGAACTTTTTACCAGTTGCTATAGTATTGAGAGACACGCATGGATGGTTGTTTGTTTATTACATTGTGGTTGTTTACTTACGTTTAGAATTCAGAGATGTTTAGTATTCAGCTAGACAGATAATTCAATTCAGACTAGTTTGTTGTTTTCTCCATTCTTGCTATGTTCCATTTGTTTCAGATACATATTTCTTCCTCTTTGTATTACAACTCCTTAGGTTATTTTGTCAAAGCAAATATTTTCCTTCCTCCACAATTCATATCAGCACACAGTAGAAGAGGGGGGGGGGAAAGTATTTTGGTCACTGACCAATAAAAGTATATTCAACAAAATGAACAACACAAAACTATCCCCTAACAAAACTATCCCCACAAGGACGATTGTGGGAGAAGCTTACATAGAATGTAGGAAAAGTTGGCTACTTTTAGAAAAATAAATTTCCCTCGATTGTTTAACAGACAGTGGAAATAAAAATCATAGACTGCTCCAGAAATTTAAATAAAGAGGAGTAATCAACTGGTGGCAGATGTCCCTATAGAACTGGCAATACAGAAGAACATGAGCCATGGTTTCTATGGTACCCGTATCACAGTGTCTTTCATATGGGGTTTTCCTATATTTCCCTGCCAAGACAGCTGAGGGGAGAGCACTGAATCCAGCTAAAGATAAGGCTCTCCTGAATTTGGGGAGTATACAGTACAAAGTAAACTGGATTGTGCAAAACCAAAAACATGAATGTACCTGTTAAACACAAAAGATATTTTTCTTAGTATTGTTGGGGAGATGAAACAAAATGTGCATGAAATTTGCACGCTTTAAAAATAATTATGTATTGTATTATGAATACTGAATTTAATTTTATACTACAATATTTTAAAAGGAAGATATTAAGAAAGAACTTGTAATGAATGTGTATGCAGATGGAAACGTTCCCTTTTAATAACTTTGACAGGGTTGTGCCACACTTCAGATTCAAAGGCAAAAAAAGAGGCTTCAGAGCATCCTCACGTATCTGTAATCCTTTAAACCAAATGCATCTTTTTCCATAATAGCCATGCAATTCCAGGAAAGCCATAGCTGGTTTAAAAAGTCACAGATCAATGGTACACTGTATGAGATGCCTCACATGCTTAATCTGTAGTGTTGCCCAGCCCCAGAAAGAACAAGTAACAGGAATGACTGATTAAATTACATGCTAATTGCATTTGCCTTCTGTAATTTCTAATGCAGATCAAAAAAAAAAAATGCAGTAAGTAGCTTCCAACCTGACAGCATCTTACAGAATCTTCAGTCAAAATATGATATAATAATTGATACTGGCGGGCAAACCATCCAAACTGAGCAAACATGTCTAACCACTTCTATTTGGGATCTGATGCTAAGGATGTAGTAACATTTGATTGTTTTGCTGCTCAGGCATTAGTGCTCAGAGATTACTCATCCCTTCAAGCCTGCCCTTTATGAATCCAGAGTAATAATTAACCAGATAAAGATTTGTGTTCTTCATCCAGAAAACCATAGATTATATTAATTATATGTCATTGCTGTGTAACAATTGAACTAGCAAATAAAGAATGTCAAAAATCAGTAGTGGCAGAAGTGAAACCTGTGCACAAACAGCTTCACATATTTTTTTAACCTCTCTTCCAAGTCCCATCTGTACGTGCTATGCAACCCTGCCACCCTGCATGACTTCCCAATGACTACAAACCTCCTTCCCCCCACAAAATGACTATTAATGGAATCCCAGCCACCCAAAAGATGTCCATGTCTGGAAACAGAATAACTAGTTAAACATCTGGTAGTGTGGTTATTACTCTGTTTTTCTTGGCATGGTAACCATTGTATATTTGTTTCTTTCACTGTACCCATACAGTATATATGAATTCCAATCACTTGCAATAGTATGAACCATTTTTCTCTTCGATGCTATTAGAAATCTCTAAGGCAAGGAATTTATTTTGTAAGCCACATTATGAAACAATTAGCACTTCCTTTAATTCACTAAAGAATTCACATGCGGATTACTACCATGGACCTTTGAGACTAGTAAACTACTTTATGTTGCAAAAATCACTAAAGTGACTGGAATCCTTTCAGAAATGCCTAGAAAAGTTGGGTGTTTTAAGCACATTTAACTATCAGAGATGCATGTGATGGTAGAAAACAGATGACTCTCACCAGTATTGCTATAATTACAACTTTGCCGCTCATTATGGCGTTAATACTTCAGTAACAAAAGTTTTCATCATGGGACTTTTACATTACAGCAGTTGAAACTTCTATATTTTGTTTTCTTTTTTAATTTGGATGCTCTTAAAATATATGACTGTTTTGAAGAAATAGTATTGTAACTTTGGATAAAATTCTAAGGTAATTTAAATTCACTGAAATATATTTAAGATTCTACTAAAAGATTATGGAAGCCACAAAGCAATTTTTCACCCAAACCATCCCTTAAATTTTAGACAACTCCATTGCATCTGATATAGCCTGGCTGAGGCAGTTCAACTTAATTTTATGTTGATATTACATCACTTGTGATCATTTGTATCATTTATTCAGTTTACATCATTTGTAAATTCAGTGAGTTTAATTCTCAAATGAATGTGCTTATGACTGCAATAATATCCTAAGTTTCTGTGCAATTTTAACCATCAGCCTCTAACCCATAGAATATGGAAACAGGGGAACAGTAAATAGGAATAACAGTAAATAGGAACAATAAACTATTAAAACATTAAATGTTCTTTCAATAAAATATATGCTATATTAAATCTAATAAATAATAAAAGTAGTAGCAACATGCAAAGGTTTTTCTGTAATTATGATGTCTGATTTTATAATTCTGCTACCTTCAGATTATATCAATGGTAAAACTAAAATAGATTTTAAAAGACTTCCATTAAATGCACAGTAAGAATCTAGGGCATATAGCCAACAATGTCTGTCTTAAAGTATCTTAAATTAATTAGCCTTTCTTTCTGCTTCTTTCACTACTGATCTTACATTAACCTAGCTTCTTTGCCATAAGTGCTGCCTATATTTTTTGTTTCTGATTCAAACTATTCATTCAACAAGATACATCTTATTAAACCAATTAATACACCACCCTTTGATCACAGGAGCTCATAAAGTAGAAATGAAAGGCTATGCCTAAAGCTTGTTTCTTCACGAAGGAGCTCTGTGTATCTGATAAAATGAATAGTGTATTTACTGAAAGAGAATATTAACTACAGAGTATTGTAGCTACCGCTACTCAATTACAGTATGCTAATAATATCCCATCTTACTGATGTTATTACCTATCTTATTGTCAAAATAGTCTATTTAGTATTTTATATGGATTTGAAAGGATAGGGAAGAGGAGGGAAGGCATACAGCACATGTGCAATACCTACAATACACTTGCATGTTTTAACAATGGAATACAATTACTAATTGTGATGCATAGATATTACGACCATTGTAAGAGGTTACATGTCTTTCAATACCATGGGGAACATGAGAGGGAACATGAGCATGACCATTCTATAGAAAATTAATTGGCCTCTCTGGGAACTGGACTGCACGGGCCATTTATTTGAAACAGCATATTTTTTCTTATCTTCGTGAATATATCCAAGAATTGTAAATAGCACGTTGAAGTTTTAAGAGAAAAACAATCCAACCCTGTCCCCTATAAAAAGGAAATGCGCAATGGTAAATGCAAACTTCTGAAGCCTCCAGAATGCAAGATCAAGTTGGACCAAAACTGGGGATAGGAAGCTACCACCAAGTCTGCCATCTGTAATCTTTAAAATGGAGCACTGTCGCTGTGTAAATGTAAATGAATTCACTTTATTAAGGATTGCTGAATATAATTGTGTCAAATGACCAACAGCAAAATTTAGGACTTGCTTAGTTCTGACCCTAAATGAACACTCGGGCCATGTGATCTGCCCATTCTCTTGCGATTGGAGCAGCACGTAAATTGCTAATAAAACAAATTCATTAAGAGAACTCTACTGTATTTTAGATTAGAACTGTTATAAACTAAAGAGTGAGGACAATATTACAACCCACATCTTCTACGAATACTCCCATAGTCCCCTTGGTACTATTTGGCTTGCTGAGGAGTTCTCAAGAGCTAGGAATGGGCAAAATCCACCAAGTCACAACAGGAATTTTCTGGAGAAATCTGTCTCAGTCATGCTGAACTGCCATTCTGTGGCAATTCGTCAATTTCCATAAGCAGATCTTTCATAGTAAAAGAAGTTTAAGGAGTCCAGCCTCCAAAGAGGCCTGTTTTACCATGAATACGATGCCCAGAATATCTTGAACTGCTTCCTATTTGGAAGAGATTCTTCCAAGCTTGCCTATCTAAACCCTGAACAGCATAATTCAGAGATATGCCACAGTCTGAAGGGAGAACAAAACATTTAAAAAATATATACATCCCTACAGAGAATTCAGTAGTTTTAAAGCTGAATATTGTATTTCCTCCTGATAAAAATAATAACCATGTTTCATGTTTTAGATTTCATATATAATTTTGTATAAAATGTTCCTTACTTATTACATCTTGCCATAGCAATTCTGGATAATTAACACCATATAGAACACAATGCAAAATGAACATCAGAAAAACAACAGTATATAAAATGTATAACTGAGGCAGAATTTAATCCACAATAAAATAGCAACATGTTGTGCAAACTTTATCAGAAACATCCAAAACAATCTCCCCCGCCCCCACCCCAAAGTTTCAAGTGTTATTCCTATGTGCACTGCCTTGAACTCCAGGAAGTAAGGCAGGCTATAAATTACTATGCTTATCCTGTGATTAAATAGCCAGGCCATATATGAAATGCAGGGTAAAATTGCTTAATGTGCGATAGAAAGGTAGAAGGAAGTCTTGTAAATGGTTGAGAAGCTTGAATAGAAAAATAAAGTATTAGAAAGCCATAAATCACTCCTCTCCCTTACTGGCTCCACCAAAGCTCATTAAACCTTTCTACAAACCTAACAAAGATCATAATATAGAGCCAAAATCTCAACATGTCTACCCAAAAGCACTGTAACTCACAGAGGTCTACCTTTTATATACAAGGAATGTCTTTGGAGGCTATCAAACCACTCAACTCCTCTCCTTAACTTGGGGAATAAAAGTAAATGCAAGCTAATGAATTTGAGTTGTTGCTTTTTTTTATGCTTACGCAGACGTATCTACTTTCTGCAACACAAAAAAGCACATTTCAACTCAGAATCAGTGGAATCCGATGCACATTATTAGTTAATACATAAAAACGAATTTAAAACTATTTTTAAAATCATACTTGAGGTAGCAGACTAAAGCACCAGGATAGAAACCAGGAGACAGTGAGTTCTAGTCCTGCCTTAGGCATGAAAGCAGGCTGGGTGACCTTGGGCCAGTCACTCATTTTCAGCCCAACTCCCCTCACAGTGTTTTGTTGTGGGGAAAATAGGAGGAGGAAAGAATATTAGATAGCTCACGTCTTGAGTTATTTATAAAAGTAATAAAGGCAGGATAAAAATAAACAATAATAATACAATATGTAAACCTGAGAACGTAGAAAAAGGCAATGTAGAAGCACAAAGTCTAAGAAACAGGAATTCTTCCAATAGTCCCTGAGTCATTTTGTTTTCATTGGTTAGACTGCATATATTTATTGTTGTGAATTTTTAAACCTGCGAGTTGTTGAATCATAGCACTGAGGTCACACAGCTTTCGCATGCAATAGCCAGGAAGTAAGCCTATTCCTGTTTGTTCCCTGCCCACTTTCTATTACTAGGTAGAAGAAAGACAGCCACATTTTAACTTTGAACCAAATACAGGAAGGGAAAGGAACTAGCTTTCATTTGTTGTGGTAGATAAAATAAATATGGACTTGGTTAGGAAGCAAAGTCCTTTCAGAGCTTGGACTTCTCAATATTGTCTGGCTTACCACTGTAATTCAAAAATAATTATATATTATAGTTCCTTTTGAGGATTTCTCTTTGTTTTATAAAAAATACCTTGTTATAAGGAATATTTGAAGCTTGCTAGCTTTCAAGTTGCTTTGCCCCCTCTTGCTTCGGAAAGACAGTTCAAAGCTGCTGAACTAAATTTTTAGCAAAGCTTTTAAATTACATTACTCTTCAGTTAATGAAAAACCAAGACCAAAACATTCAGGCTCAAATTCTAACTGCTTTCCTTAAATGAAGAGATAGCACTTCCCAATACAGTATATGTTTGCTTGTAAATTTAGTGAATAGATAGTACAGTCAAATCTCTCTTGGCTGGTGTAGACTGGAATTTTTCTGAGAGGTATAGCCAAACCTTTGGGTCCAAGCCAGCATTTTATTGTACCGGAGGTGTCTTTAGATATCTGCATGTTTTTCTTCAGCTATAGACATGTCCATCCCTCACTTGCCTGCACTCTGTCCATCCATTGTCACAACAGTTTCATCACATGCAAACTCAAACCTGATTTTTTAAAAACTAACACACTCTATGTCTTTTGTCATTTCGTGTTTTAAACTTAAATTATAGATAATCAGGCCTACAAGAATAAAATAAAGTCTGCCCCTGCTGCCCTGGGGCAAACGTCGATTAAGTTCCATTTGGTGATAAAGGGCTAATGTATAATGTAAAAATACAAGCACCTGTAATAAATACTCTCACCTCTGCCACTCACAAATAGTATCCTTTTTGTGGATTGCTGCCCTGTCATCTGTCAGGCTTAATAGATCTGACTACAGAGCCCTGCTTTTCAGCCCCAGAGGTCAGCTTTATTTGTGCTGTGATAAGCTGAGAAAACAGCTTTCCTGTAATTTTTCAAGGTGCCTAAGATACAGAGTTTGAGATATGAACCCATTCACAACAACCAATCTGTTTCTGAAAATTGAAACAATTAATGAGAGAGCACACACATCTGAATATGTGTAGGTTGGCTTCATATTATCTGAAGCCAAGCTTTACCAAATATACAATTGGCTGGGTTCACACATCATGCTAAATGAGTTTAATGATCACTTTAATGATCACGAGGTTCACCGAGTATCTTAAGCAAGAACCTTTTCTCCCCAGCAGGCATTGATAGGAACGCAGATTTTCCCATGCAACTACTGCAGAGTTCAGACTGGCAAAACAGGTTTTCCAGAAGGCAGAGAAGATCGGCAGCTCTGATCGCCCCTCCTTCCCAACACAGCAGGAGTACAAACGGGTCAAACTCGATCCAGACTATCGGGCAACCCGCGTTTTTCGCCTCTTTCTCCGAGGCTAGCAAACAGGGCGGCCACCCTCGTTAACAGAAAGCAGGCAGATCTAGGGAAATGCTTTGCCCTTTGAAAGATGGGGCTTTTACCCACTTGGGAGATACAAATTCACGCTCCCAGGAATAGAGGTTAAAATAAGCCCGTCTGCAATCTAAGCGTGTTAACTGGAATCCAACGGACTTCTGTAAGAGAAATTATGTTTAGAAAAGAAATACTACTCGTGTGAATTTCCTAAGTTTGCTATATGGGCCTAAATTGCATCTTTCCTTTTTTTTTTTCCCCCGCTGCCTTTTTTCCCGCTGCCGACGCCGACAGGAGGGGAAATTCCCCACGCTGAGCAATGTTCATCCCAGGAACTTGCGCAACCTCTCGCCGCAACCGGTCTAGAGTGCTCCGTGTCCTAGTTTGGCTTTCCTGCTACGGTTCGGTGCAGTCACGGTGCAGTGACGACCTTTGCCCACTTTAGGAACCATTCCCGAAAAGGTGGTGAGGGGCAGGTGACATTAAGGCAGCAACTTGTTTTATACGTATGAAATATGAGCCTGAAAGCTTGGGAAAGAAAATAGATAATCAGACAAAGTGCCTAACTGCCCTTCTTCCCTCAAGACCATTCTTGGAGATCAGCAAGCTCCGAATAGGTTGCAATTCTTTTCTATTAACGAAACGCGATACGTTCCCTCTCCCTCCTCGTCTCCCTCCTTTCTCCATTCAAGAAAGCGGCGACACCCGACGGTCTCTTTTAGCTCCGCGGAGCGATACACTCAGAGACAGTTTACTCCCCGTCTCTTGCGAGATTGCTCCAAGTTGCGCAGCTGCCAAGTTCCAGCCGGGCGCACCTTCGTCCGCGCGTGCGCAATTTGCCCTGGCGCTCTACTATATATCCCGAGCGTTCCGAGCGAGCCTCTCAGAACGGAAAAGGTTTGGCAGGTGAGGCTGGCGAGGGGTGAGGCGCGCGTGCGCGTGCGTGCGGACAGCCTGGAGTTTGGGGTCCGGTAGCCGCGAGAGGAGGAGGAGGAGGAGGAGGAGGAGGAGGAGGAAGCGGCTCGGGCGGCTTCTCTCCTCGCCTTGACCTTGCACAAGGCCGCCCCGCTGAGGCGCCGGAGGGACTTACCGGGAACGGGGGGGCCAGCGTCTTGGTCGCCGCTTTGGCTCGCCGGGGCTGTGGCAGAAGAAGGCCGGAGAGGGCTTCGGACCCGGGAGGGAACCTCGCCCTCCCCGCCCTTGTCTCCCGGTTTAAAGAAAAGAGGCGCCACCGAGAATGGCTCCCTTTTGGCCAGGGATCCCAAACGACCCGGCCTCCCTGCGTCCGGGAGAGAAGGGGCATCTCGGATCTGCTTGGCTGAAGCCTCTTTGCATATAGGAAAGCACTTGTGGATCAGCTGAGGCTGATCAGCTGAGGACCAGTTTGGTGTAGTGCAGGGGTAGTCAACCTTGGCTCTTTTATGACTCGTGGACTTCAACTCCCAGAATTCCTGAGCCAGCTTAGCTGGCTCAGGAATTCTGGGAGTTGAAGTCCACGAGTCATAAAAGAGCCAAGGTTGACTACCCCTGGTGTAGTGGTTAAAAGGCAGTAGTTCTAGTTCCTACCTTTGGTACAAAAGCAGCAGGGTGAACTTGGGCCAGTCACTTTCTCTCCGCGCTGGGAAGGGAGACCGTGGCAAACCCGCTTCTGAAAACCTTGCCAAGAAAATTGTAGGGGGCTTTTGCAGACAGTCATCAGGAGCCAAGACTGACTTGAAGGCATCCATAGCAATCAACTTAGGGTAACAAGAGTTTAGTTTTGGATCCTTTCTCCCCTTCCCTCCCCAATTTTCCTTCAGCTGTTTTATTTATCAAATATTATGCTACGAAAGAACCCCTTTCAATGTTTCATGATCACAAACTCTGCTTCCAAGATCATGTTAACACTGCAAGAGCTTGTATTGTAGCATAACTTTAGATACACAAAGCCTGCCCCTGCCAATAGATGGAAGGTTAATTCCAAGGTTAAGTTGTATTCCGATAACTTAGTGTAGGACAAACTACTTAGCCAAAATTTTATGTTGCAGTATGTTTTCCAATGTGCACATGTTTGTATTTAGAACAGTAGGAGAGGTACATAATTCTGAATTTGTATATTCGTATAGCTCAGTGTGGTCTGATTATATGTGGTAGTACTAAAT
>NW_015392294.1:40812-42128 GCF_001527695.2 Protobothrops mucrosquamatus | reverse complement strand
GCCCTTTTATGACTTGTGGACTTCAACTCCCAGAATGCCTCAGCCAGCATGCCTAGCTGAGGAATTCTGGGAGTTGAAGTCCACAAGTCATAAAAGGGCCAACTTTGAAGATCTCTGAGCTATAGGGAGAGAATTAAAAAGGCAGGAGTTAAAAGCTGTCCTGAATGTAGGGCTCAACCTTTTGTATGGGTTTGAAGTTGGATTTGGGAGCTAAAATTCTCTTATTTGTAACTATATAGGGGAGAGCAGTTTCTACCTGACCTTCATGTATCTCTCTATATCTATCCATCCATCCATATGGATATATGTATACATACACATCATCAAATGATAGCAGGGGAAGGATGCTCAGGTGCATCAGAGAGGGAAACAATGTACACCAAACCATTAGTATTTTAATCAAAACTTACAAACCTGCCACCAAAAAGTTTGAACGCACAAAACTCACAAACTGAGAGGGGCACCAAGGCTTCAACAAGTATAGATTTCAGGAAGACGGGACAAACTAAACAAACTAAAAGAGTTGGTGGTAAGATGGGCAGATAGATGATAAACAGACATACAGATACAGAATAGAGATAGAATTACAGATGATAGATAGATGATACAGATCCAGACAGATCCAGACAGACAGATGAAAGATCTAGATAGCTAGATAGTTGGATGATAGACAATAGATGAGATAAATAGATGATAGACAGACGATAGATGAGATAGATGATAGATACACAATAGATACATGATAAGATGATGCATAGGATGACAGACAATGGGTGGATGGATGGATGATAGACTAGATATAGATGATATGTGATAGAGATAGATGATGGGTAGATGAATAGATGGATTGATGGAGAGATAGAGATTGATGGAGAGAGGGAGAAATGGAGAGATAGATGATAGAGGTAGACAGACAGATATGATAGACGAAATAGGGAGAGAGAGAGAGAGAGAGACATGATAGACAAGATAGGGATAGATAGATAGATAGATAGATAGATAGATAGATAGATAGATAGATAGATAGATAGATAGATAGATAGATAGATATAGACAGTTATATGGATAGATAGATATAGACAAACAATTAGATGGATGAATGGATGGATAGATAGATATAGACAGTTATAGGGAGATAGATAGATAGATAGATAGATAGATAGATAGATAGATAGATAGATATAGACAGTTATAGGGAGATAGACAGATAGATAGAGACAGACTAAATAGATAGATACACAGACAAACAGATACACAGACTAGATAGGTAGATAGATAGATAGATAGATAGATAGATAGATAGATAGATAGATAGA
>NW_015392294.1:33865-39547 GCF_001527695.2 Protobothrops mucrosquamatus | reverse complement strand
GACAAACGGGCCCTCCCGCCCACCGCCTGCTCCCCAGGCCCGTCTCCCCCCCCCGCGGCCCAGCCTCTCCCCTCAAGCCGGGCTCCCGACCGGGGCCAAGGCGCGGAGGACGCCGAGGGGGCGGTTACCTCGGCCCGCCGTAAACATCGGTTCCAGCTTCTGCAGCTCCAGCTCCGTCAGGCTCTTCTCTCCCCCCCCCTCACTTTCTGCCAGGGCGAGGACCCCGCCCCCCAGGCTGCCCACGCGGGACGCCTGATCCTATCCGGGCTGCTCCAGCCCCCGCCTCGAGCCTTCCCCCTCCAGAGGGAAAGAGGTCAGGAAAGAGTAGCGTGCCGCACTCGGATAAAAGGAACCGGAGCCTCCCGCGCGGAGGACGGGCGGGACCGAGGCCTCAAGCCCGTCAGGCAGTGTCGTAGACAGCTCTCGCTCGTCCGGGTCCTGAAGGCGGAGAGAGAGCTGGGCAACCCCGTGCTTTGGTTACCAGGGGAGGCGGAAGTGGCCGAGGGGGTGTGGCTTTCTTCTGGAAGTGGGCGGAGCGCAGTCGCCAAGCTGCAGCTTTTGAAAGCCATTTTTTTTCGAATTTGCTGCCCGTCTGGGAATAATATTAGAAAGCGGGGGAAAAAAAGTTGTTAGAATTGAATCCCTGCTCAATTCTTTCAGAGAGGGAGAAAGGAATGCAAAATATTCACCCTTAATGCTTAATTATGCCTGTCAAAGAAATCTTTAAAACAAAATTTACTCCCAACCCTAATTAGAGATTCAAACAACGTGCATATTTAGTATTTAACTAACATTAACACTTAACTAACATTAAGCTGGCGTTTAAAAGTTTTATCTATCTAAATATCAATTTATCTAATAATTTTATTAGATTTTTCCCGGTTAGTTCTTTGCACTGTTCCAAAACCATTTATGCCAATGAATGAATGAATGAGCTGACGGGTCTTAAGCAAATCAAAGTTTATATTTTCATAGATTTCAATAGACTTAGAGAAATCGACTACTTCTGGATAAGGACCAGGCGATATATATTGTAGTTTCTTCCCTGTCTTGGTTTTAATGAAACCCAATTGGAATTGTGCTTAAGCATACATTTTTTCATTGCTGAAAGAAAGCCTTTGAAACATGTGGCTGGTACATCTGTAATATAAACAATGAAGAAAGAAATGAGAAATGTTGATGTTATTAAAGGTAAGATATAGTATCGCTGTAGTTACCACATAAACATTTACTTGTTTCGGAGGGCAACTGGCTTGTAATTCTGATATAGTCTAGTTTTTTGACAGGTCTCTACTTTTAATGTTTATTTTATTTACTTGAATTTAAAAACCATCCAATTCCCAATGGATTCTGGATGGTGTACAAAACTAGAAAATAGAAAGTTAAAAAAAAACACCAAATGCACAACCTACACTGCAATAATCTTGCAAAGAACAAAAACAAGTGTGAGCCCATAGACAAACAATAATACACCCACATCTGGAACCAAAATCAGATTTCAGAGCTCGAGATATATATAACTGTTTGGGGCTGGAGTATTTTTTCCAGAAACTGGAAAACTTGATGTGCAAAACTCCCTGGGAACATTGGCTTAAAATTCTTAATTAAATGAAATATTTTGTCAGTTAGGGGGCTCAGCTGTTTATAGTGTTCAATTTGAGGAGCAAAGCAGTGGTCTCACTGTCATTTGCAATTCTTGCTCTATAGTAATCCTATCACAAATGCAAACTAAATCATGTATTAATTTGGGGCATGAAGAAAATAATGAAAGTTTTTTTTTTCAATTAACTGTGCTGCGTGAAGCCTGGTTTGATTTTTCTGAGGCTCAATCTACAGTCTTAATTTGGCTACTGTGGTAAAGTCAACACCTGAATCTTGTTGTTGTTGTTGTTAGTGGCAAAGTCGTGTCCGACCCATTGCGACCCCATGGACAACGTTCCTCCAGGTCTTCCTGTCCTCTACTATCTTCTGGAGTCCATTTAAGCTCACGCCTGAATCTTGATTTAATGGTAAATACGTAAAACTACAAGTCTCATCCACACAGCGCTCTTAAGTTATAAAGGCTTGGCATCTTAACTGAAGTCAGCAAATCCGACTCTTTTGACAGATCAGTTATACAAACTATGACATAACATAGTAATAGTAGTAGTAGTAGTAGTAGTAGTAATAATAATAATAATAATAATAATAATAATAATAATAATAATAATAATAATAATAATAATAATAATAATAATAATAATAATAAAGTTGGAAGGGACCTTGGAGGTCAACTAGTCCAACCTCCTGCTCAGGCAGGAATACCATTTCAGACAAATGGCTGACCAGTCTCTTCTTAAAAACTTCAAGTATTGGAGCATTCACAACTTCTGGAGGCAAGTCGTTCCACTGATTAATTGTTCTGTCAGGAAATTTCTCCTTAGTTCTAGGTTGCTTCTCTCCTTGGTTAGTTTCCATCCGTTGCTTCTTGTCCTGCCTTCAGATGCTTTGGAGAATAGCATGTCTCCCTCTTCTTTGTGGCAGCCCCTGAGATATTGGAAGACTGCTATCATGTCCCCCCTCGTCCTTCTCTTCATTAGACTAGACATACCCAATTCCAGCAACCGTTCCTTATATGTTTTAGCCTCCAGTCCCCTGATCATCTTTGCATGAACATGACATTAAACATATCCATTGATGCAAATTCTGGATTAAGATCATACTTCATACTAAAACACAATAGGATTTGTTGATCATGTGACCCAGGACACAGCAATGGTCATAAGTATGAGTCAGTTGCCAAGTATCTGACTTTTGATCACATGATCATGGGGATGCTACAAAAGCCGTTAAGTGTGAAAAACGGTCATAAGTCCTCCTTTTTCCAGTGCCCTTGCAACTTTGAACCGTCAATAAATGAACTATTGTAAGTTGAGGAATACCTGTATGATATCATAACTGCAAAGGTGTTGCTTGGAGCAAGAAAATCTAGACCAGGGGTAGGCAACCTTGGCCCCTTCATGACTTGTGGACTTCAACTCCCAGAATTCCTGAGCCAGCATGGCTCAGCTTGGAAACTTCTCCCTTTTCCCTCAGCATGGCTGGCTCAGGAATTCTGGGAGTTGAAGTCCACGAGTCATAAAAAAGCCAAGGTTGCCTACCCCTGATCTAGATTCTTGAAATTGATCCCCAGCCAAGGGGTGTCTTTGATACAGACCCTCCCCCCTTCCCAGCTGAGCTGGATGCAAGTTGTGAGATACCATTGTGGGAAGAGGTTTCTAAGTATTTCTAGCAGGACTACCAGATTCTGTAACAGCTTTGTTCCCTAGGCCATCAGTCTGGTGAACTCGCAAGATTCGGTTTTTTTCGCCATGTATATATTTATACATCCAACCTAGACTGTGTTGTTTCTCTGGGCCACACACGTATGTGTGTGTGGGTATATGCATGATTTATTTATTTTTGTTATATTCATGCAGTGTATATTGGAGGTGGTTACCCTTTGAGAGCTGTATACAATGAAATCTCATTTTAATGTATGCTGATTAGTGTGCACATAAAGTGACAATGAAGTTGTTCTGTTCTATTCTATTTTCCAATATCTATTATGTTCTGTTCTATTTTCCAATATCTATTCTATTCTATTCTAGTCTAGTCTAGTCTAGTCTATTTTTAAAAAAAATCTATTCTATTCTATTCTATTTTCCAATATCTATTCTAGTCTAGTCTATTCTATTTTCCAATATCTATTCTATTCTATTCTATTTTCCAATATCTATTCTATTCTATTTTTCAATATCTATTCTATTCTAGTCTAGTGTATTTTCCAATATCTATTCTATTCTATTCTAGTCTATTCTATTCTATTTTCCAATATCTATTCTATTCTATTCTATTTTCCAATATCTATTCTATTCTAGTTTAGTCTAGTCTAGTCTATTTTTTAAAAAAATCTATTCTATTCTATTCTATTCTATTTTCCAATATCTATTCTATTCTATTCTAGTCTAGTCTATTTTCCAATATCTATTCTATTCTATTCTATTTTCCAATATCTATTCTATTCTATTCTATTTTTCAATATCTATTCTATTCTAGTCTAGTATATTTTCCAATATCTATTCTATTCTAGTCTAGTCTATTCTATTCTATTTTCCAATATCTATTCTATTCTATTCTATTTTCCAATATCTATTCTATTCTAGTTTAGTCTAGTCTAGTCTATTTTCCAATAGCTGGCGACCCCCAGGGGGAGAGCCTTATCTGTCGGAGCACCCACCCTCTGGAACGAGCTGCCCCCAGAGATCCGGGTGATTCCGGATCTCCCCTCCTTCCGCCGCGCCCTCAAGACTTGGTTGTTTCAGCGGGCAGGACTGGCCTAGGGGTATTTTAAATTGGTTTTAACTAAATTTTAGTAGAAGCGGCCTATTTAAATATTTATTTTTAATTATTCTTAAATTTTGTATATTGTATTTGTATCAAACTGTTTTTAAACTGGCTGTAAGCCGCCCTGAGTCCTCCGGGAGAAGGGCGGGGTATAAATATAATAAATCAAATCAAATCAAATTAAATCAATCTATTATATTCTATTCTATTTTCCAATATCTATTCTATTCTATTCTATTCTATTCTATTCTATTCTATTCTATTCTATTCTATTTTCCAATATCTATTCTAGTCTAGTCTATTTTCCAATATCTATTCTATTCTATTCTATTTTCCAATATCTATTATATTCTATTCTGTTTTCCAATATCTATTATATTCTAGTCTATTTTCCAATATCTATTCTATTCTATTCTATTTTCCAATATCTATTATATTCTATTCTGTTTTCCAATATCTATTATATTCTAGTCTATTTTCCAATATCTATTCTATTCTATTCTATTTTCCAATATCTATTATATTCTATTCTGTTTTCCAATATCTATTATATTCTAGTCTAGTCTAGTCTATTTTCCAATTTCTATTCTATTCTATTCTATTCTATTCTATTCTATTCTATTCTATTCTATTCTTAAAATTAGGATTAGGGATTCATTTAACAACTGTCTTGCTTAGCAACAGAAATATTGGGCTCCCTTGTGGTCAAGGGGTACCTGTACGTAAAAGGCAACATTTCTTGTGGGATAAGGCTGGTTGATCCAAATTGTTTGCAAACTTTATCGTGCACCCAAATGTTGCCTTTGCACGGTTTGCAATTCGCAACAGCAGACAAGAGGCGGCTCCGTCCACCGGGGCTGCCCACCCACCTGTAACATCCAGAGCCGCCGCCCCCCGTGGGCGTGTCCTCTCCCCCCCTCCTCTCCGGCTGCCCCAATCAGCACCGGGGGCGTTGTCGGGGGAGGCGGAGCCCCGCCGCTCTTGGCCCGGGACCAGGCGAGCGGCTGGAGGCGATGGCTGCTGTGCGCTGCTTGGCCGGGCTGCGCGGCGGGGCTGCTGCGGGCGGCTGGAGGCCGCTGCTGGCCCGCTGGCCCCGGGGCTACCACACCGAGCGCGGCGTCTACGGCTACAAGCCCAGCCGCCAGGCGGAGGAACCCGGCCGGGGCGCGGAGCGAGCGGAGCCCTGCCGGCGAGCAGGTGGGGGGCGCCCCGGAGAAGCGGGCTGGGGGTGGGTGGGCTGGCTGGCGGATGCGGGGCTTGCAGTCACTCCGAGGAGGAGGAGAGAGGGAAGGAAGGAAGGAAATGAGGAAGGAAGGA
>NW_015392294.1:32196-33429 GCF_001527695.2 Protobothrops mucrosquamatus | reverse complement strand
AGGAAGGAGATGAGGAGGGAAGGAAGGGAGGAAGGAAGGAAGAAGATGAGGGAGGGAAGAAAAGAAGGGGATGAGGGAGGGAAGGAAGGAGATGAGGAACGAAGGAAGGAGATGAGGGAGGGAGGGAAGGAAGGAAGGAAGAGGAAGAGGAAGAGAATGGCTTGAGTTGTTAGTTGGCTTTCCAGTTAAAATAGCTTGGAATCCCACATATGATCCCACATGTGTTTTGCCCCTGCTCACTTGTAAGCTAGATTGTTATTGTTATTACCCAGCCTCTATAAAGTTTACCTTCCGATGCATGCCAAAGAAAGTGACTTGATCACCACCTTCCTGGCAGATCAGTGATCTTGTTGCTTCCCTCCTGCTGAATCCAGCTTTTCTCCTGGGGCTAAGGGGAGAAGCCCCCTCTTCTGCCCCCCCAAGTATGAAGGTGAAAATATGGGTTTCCTGAATCTTGAGTAAACCTGTGTGAGATTTTTGTGCCTTTGGCAAGGACAGCCCCCTGGCAGTTATCCCACAATTTCTGCCATGATGGAAAAAGGCTTTTTTCTACCTTTCTGCTAAATCTTGTTACAGGACAGGGATAAATCGAGTTTTCTTCTAAACAAATCTTGTTTCACCTTCCTGGTCCCCTTTCTGCTCTGGACACCGACAATTCATAGAAGTGTCCCCAAACTGAGTTATTAATCCAATCCAAACCGAGTGTTACAGTCATAAGGAGCAACAAGATCACTAACATATTTGAGACGTCATATCCTAGTAGAGATTGCTGATACATGGAAATAGTATAGGAATTGAATCAAACAAACCTTATCAAAAGTCCACTTACAGTTTATCTTATGCTAAATTATAGTTGTCCAGCAAAGTTGAAATTTTCTTGAAAAGACAGGGAAGAATTTTGGATTGAAAAAAAGCTGAGATAAGGCTCCTAAAATTAAGCAGCTGGTTGAGATGAGTTATTATTATTATTATTATTATTATAATTTAATTTATATACCGCCCTTCTCCCGCAGGACTCAGGGCGGTGCACAGCATATTAAAAACAGTACAAATACAAAACATAAAAATACAAACCCCTGTAAAACCAGATTAAAAAACCGAATATTAGAAGCTGTGTTTCTATTTAAAATTATTTTTAAAATCACCCTAAATAAAATCCTCCCTAGGTCAGGCCCGCTTGCTGGAAAAGCCATGTCTTGAGGGCACGGCGGAAGGTAAGGAGATCCGGAATCG
>NW_015392294.1:23095-31499 GCF_001527695.2 Protobothrops mucrosquamatus | reverse complement strand
CAGCCGTGGATCCAGGAGGACACCCAAGTTGCGTGCCCTCTCTGAGGGGGCCAAAATTTCACCCCCTATAGTCAGCGATGGAGTCAGCTGACTATGCCGAGGCGCCGGCAACCACAGCCACTCGGTCTTGGAAGGGTTGAGCCTGAGTCTGTTCCTCCCCATCCAGACCCGTACGGCCTCCAGGCAACGGGTCATCATGCTATAAACAAATATTCAGATTGAAAGATTCTCTTGAAAATACAGTTGGGTCAGCAAACGGCCCTGTGTCTAGGTTCCAATATTTAGCTTACTAATACATGTTAAACTCCTTTCTCTCTATCTCATTTTTCTAGCCATTGATAAAATGTATCCCATGTTCTAAAATATTCTGAATCTTCTTTCTCTTTCATTTTCAGTGTCAGTCTGTCCATTTCTGCACACTCTAAAATTTTCTTGATTATCTTTTCCTCTGCTGGTAAATCTTTGTCTTTCCAATGTTGAGCAAATAAAATTCTCGCTGCCGTTAGTACATGT
Organism: Protobothrops mucrosquamatus; assembly: GCF_001527695.2. NCBI lineage: Eukaryota > Metazoa > Chordata > Lepidosauria > Squamata > Viperidae > Protobothrops > Protobothrops mucrosquamatus. Next base: position 30,986 of record NW_015392294.1, on the reverse strand, counting down.
AACGTTAAATATACACATTCTTTCTCATAATTTCCTGCAACTATACCTAACAAAAATAATTCTGGCTTAAAATCTACTTGTTTTTTAGTCATTTTCTCTAACCATACATGTATTCTTGACCAAATCATTTAGCCTTAGGGCATGTCCACCAAAGATGATAATATGTGCCTGGTTTTTGTCTACATTTCCAACAATTGCTAGACATATTTTTAAACATTTTTGCTAACCTCACAGGTGGTAAGTGCCATCTGTAAAACATTTTATATAGGTTTTCTTTGTAAGCCATCGCCTTTTGTTATTTTAGAATTTCTTTCCCAAAGTCTTTGCCAGTTTTCTAGCTCTTATGTTATGTCCAAAGTTTTTTGCCCATGTTATCATTGTTTCTTTAACTTGTTCCTCTTCCATCTTTAAACTTTGCATGTACTTATACAGTTTCTCAATCAATTTTTCATCTGATGCCAAGAGTATCTGGTCAAATTCTGCCTGTTCTTTATAGAATCCAGATGTTTTAGCATCTTTTTCATATCTTATTTGAATTTGCAGGTGTGGCCACCATGATAGATCGATGCCCTGTTCTTCTAGTTCTTGTCTAGATTTTACTTTTCCTTCAATATTCAAAATGTCTTTATAAGTCACAATTTGCTCATAGTTAATTCGGGACGGGTGAACAAACGCTTCCATTGTTGAAAGCCATCCAGGTGTTTTCATGCAAATTTTCCCTTTTACCTTGTCCCATTCTAAAAGACTCGTATTTGTGATGGTTGCAGTATCCCCTTTTGCTGACAAGCAAAGTCAATGGGGAAGCCAGATTCACTTAACAACTTAACTGCAGTGATTCACTTAACTGTGGCAAGGAAGGTCGTAAAATGGAGCAAAGGTCCCTTGACAATTTGTCTCACTCAGCAAGAAAAAATTGGGGTTCAGTTGTGCTCATAAGTCAAGGAATACCTCTATATTTTTTACTTGCACCAGACTTAATCAAAGAAATTTGGATTCTTCCTATGCTTTCTCATCGTCTGTTACGTTTTAGAAACGAGCTAAAATTCTTCTCTTAATTTGCAGCCGACCACGGACTAGCTCGCTTAGTGACTGCCTATCATGAACATGGGCACAAAGCTGCCAAAATCAACCCGCTCTTTGCTGGCCAGGCTGTGATGGACGCGGTGCCAGAAATTCAGGTTTTGACGGAAACCTTACAAGGCCCTTTCAATACAACAGGTAACGTCAAACAATCCTCGTGGGTGTCTTTTTACAGTTGTGTCCAACTGATGTCAACTCAGAAATAGCATTTACTGCAGTGGTGGAAGATCGTAGAAGGCAGATGTTAAGCAGAGCGGGCCCTGAATGTACCTGGATGAAGTTCACCAGGAAACCCTAAAGCTGGAAACTAGACTGGGAATTTTAAAAAGAAAAAAAAAACATCCCGAAACAGAGTAATGGCAAACTGTATTCCATATTGTATATTATTCCATTTACATCCCATCTTTGTTACTGTTTTATAAACAACTTCAGGTGGTGAATATATCCCAAACATCTTCCTCCTAATTTCCCTATAACAGCATCCCTGTGAGTTAGGTTAGGCTAAAAGAGTATGACTGGCCCAAAGTCACCCAGCTGGCTTTCATGGCTACAGCAGGACTAGAACTCGCCGTCTCCTGGTGATTGGCCCAAAGTCACCCAGCTGGCTTTCATGCCTAAGGCAGGACTAGAACTCACCCTCTCCTGGTGATTGGCCCAAAGTCACCCAGACAGTTTTTATGCCTAAGGCAGGACTAGAATCCACTGTCTTCTGGTGATTGGCCCAAAGTCACCCAGCTGGCTTTCATGCCTAAAGCAGGACTAGAACTCACCCTCTCCTGGTGATTGGCCCAAAGTCACCCAGACAGTTTTTATGCCTAAGGCAGGACTAGAATTCACTGTCTCCTGGTGATCGCCCCAAAGCCATCCAGCTGGCTTTCATGCCAAAATGGAACTAGAACTCACAGACTCCTAGTTTCCAGCTTGGTGCCTTGACCATTAGCCCAAATTGGCTCTCTTAAGCTGCCATAAATAGGCCTATAAACTCCACAAGAGTCAAACTCAGCTGAGAATTTTTGCAAGGAGAACATTTGCGTCATTGTTGGAATCTTGGATGGTTACTGACCGGAGATGACCCTGTTATGCCATTCTTTCCACTTCAGGGCTTTTGAACATGGGAAAGGATGAAGCTTCTCTTGAAGATGTCCTGTCTTATTTGGGGCACATCTTCTGCGGACATATCTCCATAGAGACCAGCCAGCTATCGAGCATGCAAGAAAAGGAATGGATTGCTAAACGGTTTGAGGAGCTGAAGCAAGAAGCTTTTACTACCGAAGAGAAAAAGTATTTGTCCAAGCTCATGCTAGAATCTCAGGTGCATTGTAAATGTCTGCACACGCATGCAAGAAAATAATGTTCTTGATCCCCTTTTGCGACCTTCAGTAAAGTTAATGGGGGGGGATCCAAATTCACTTAACAACCGGGTTGCTGATTTAGCAACTGCAGGGATTCACTTGGCAAGGAAAGTCGTAAAGTGGGGCAAAACTCACTTAACAAATGTCTCCCTTAGCAACATAAATCTTGGGCTCAATTGTGGCTGTAAGTCAAGCATTCCTTATTGGCTAATAGAGAAACTAATGTGTTTTACAGAGACTTTATTGCGTTGATTTGAAGCCTCACTGGAAAGAAAAAAAAATCTGTCAGGGTAATAATTTAATAGCTAAATAACTTATGTAACGATGTAATGGAATATAAGGTGGATGATGCAATGATAGGAATGACTCAGCAGGGTCTGTGTCTATTTAAGAGCCTGAGTATAAAAGGGAAGGCTTTTGCTGGAGTGTCTCTCTCTCTCGTCCGTTTCCTGCTGTAACTGCTGTGTATTGGAGTTTGCTGTATTACCACATGCATGTATATTGTTCCTGGTGTATGATATTGTAGATAATGTAAGATAGACCACTGTTTACTGTGTTTACTCTTGAGTTATCTCAACGCAATAAGACTGTGCATGCTCTGACAATATCCATTACTCAAATTGTACAGTTGAGCGTAGGAAGAAAACACACATATATATCTTGGTTTTTTGTAGAACAAAATAAATAGTCCGTGCTGATCTAAGCCTTGTTATAGAAATGCAGAAGATAAGCCCCAAAAGTTTGTTTGAGATTCAAATTAGCCCACTGTGTATTCATTTGGTGACGTGAGTGAACAGCGTACAAAGTCCAGTGAATAAATATCTCCATAATGAGGAGGAACTGAGGACGTTGTTCTGAAAAAAACACCTGATTTCCACAGAGCATATTAAGGCTGACTGTCCTAGGGATAATATTTGTTATCTGTAACCAGGCTAGTATAAATGTGAGACATCATTGCACTGTATAGGATTAGACTTAAAGAGGGAGGGAAAGAGACTTACAGTAACTAAGACTTTATTCAGTCTATGCTATTTTTATTGTTTTATTTTCAAATCAACAGCTGACAGGCTGCACGTATTCATTTTCAGCAGTGAACACAGGTGGTCCTCGACTTATGACCGCAATTGAGCCTAACATTTCTGTTGCTAAGTGAGTTTTGCCTCACTTTATGACCTTTCTTGCCACAGCTGTGAAGTGAGTCACTGCAATTGTTAAGTTAGTAACATGGTTGTTAAGTGAATCTGTCTTTCCTCATTGATTTTGCTGGTCATAAGTTCGCAAAAAGCGATCATCTGACCCCGGGATATTGCAACCGTCATAAATATGAGTCAATTGCCAAGCATCATGAGTTTTGATCACGTGACCATGGGGAGGGGATGCTGCAACGGTCATAAGTGTGAAAAATGATCATAAGTCCCTTTTTTCAGTGCTGTTGTAACTCTAAACCAGGGGTCTTCAAACTTGGCTCTTTTATGATTTGTGGACTTCAACTCCCAGAATTCCTTAGCCAGGCACACTGGCTGAGGAATTCTGGGAGTTGAAGTCCACAAGTCATAAAAGGGCCAAGTTTGAAGACCCCTGCTCTAAACGGTCACTAAATGAACTTTCGTAAGTCGAGGACTACCTGTATTAAAAGCTCGGGTAAGTAACAAAGCAAATTGAATCCACAACTTCAACATTTTACGTTCCACAGGAATTTGATCGCTTCTTAGCCACCAAGTTTGCCACGGTGAAACGCTATGGTGGCGAAGGTGCGGAGAGCATGATGGGATTCTTCCATGAATTATTGAAGATGTGCTCGTATAGCGGGGTGACGGACATCGTCCTTGGGATGCCTCATCGTGGAAGACTTAATCTTCTCACAGGTCTTCTTCACTTTCCCCCTGAGGTAAGGAAAGGAACGGGTTTTTAAACAATTTCCTCCAGGCTGGCTAAGTTTGAGGTGGAACGACAAAAGTTTCATGAATGTTTTGTGTTGGTGACCTTGGGAGCTGATCTGGGCTCTCCAGAACTCATCTTAGAAATATGTCGATGCAGATTCTCTGTCATCCACGTAAAGTTGTCTGAAGATTGAGTCATGGCAACTGAATGTATTTTTCTTGCTTGAGATGTTTTGCTGCCCATCCAAGCACCTCTGACTGATGGAGCTGCTTAGATGAGCAGTGAAACGATAGAATCAAGATCTCGTGAAGTGTTAATGCCGCTTTATAATGCCTTAGTACTGGGGTAGGCAACCTTGGCTCTTTTATGACTCGTGGACTTCAACTCCCAGAATTCCTGAGCCAGCCATGCTAAGGGAAAGGGAGAGGTTTCCAAGCTGAGTCATGCTGGCTCAGGAATTCTGGGAGTTGAAGTCCACGAGTCATAAAAGAGCCAAGGTTGTCTACCCCTGCCTTATTGCATCTAACTTTGGTCGCCATGATGTAAAAACAGATGTTGAGATTCTGGAAAGAGTGTAGAGAAGAGCAACAAAAATGATTAGGGAGCCAGAGGCTGAACCAGGGGGTCTTCAAACTTGGCCCTTTTATGACTTGTGGACTTCAACTCCCAGAATTCCTCAGCTAGGCACGCTGGCTAAAGAATTCTGGGAGTTGAAACCCACAAGTCATAAAAGGGCCAAGTTTGAAGACCCCTGGGCTAAAACATATGAAGAACGGTTGAAGGAATTGGGTATGTCTAGTTTAATGAAAAGAAGGACTAGAAGTGACGTGATAGCAGTATTCCAGTATTTGAGGAGCTGCCACAAAGAAGAGGGGATCAATTTATTTCCCAAAGCATTTGAAGGTAGGACAAGAAACTAATCAAGGAGAGAAGCAACTTAAAACTAAGGAGAAATTTCTGACAGAACAATTGATCAGTGGAACAGCCTGCCTCCAGAAGTTGTGGGTGCTTCATCACTGGAGGTTTTCAAGAAGAGATTGCATAGCCAGTTGTCCAGAATGGTATAGGGTTTCCTACCTGAGCAGAGGGGTTGGACTATAAGACCTCCAAGGTCCCTTCCAACTCTGTTATTCTGTCTCAAACTAACAAGGAAAATAAGTCCATTGCCGTGACTCAAACTTCAGTCGTCTTAAAAATATTTCTAAGAAATAAATAACCTAGCTGGTCAGTCATATTGATGTATTTGCTGATTTATTTTATTGTTCTATTATTATTATTTTTATGACTTTACTTTCATCTTGCTTAAACTTTCTTTTTATTTCTTCATTTTTCATTGTTGTAAACCACCTAGATTAGTCCTTTGGTGACATGGGCGGCAAATAAATTTAATAATAATAATAATTCTCTGGCTTTGTGTGCAGAAGTCACCTAGAAATTGTTTTATCAGGTGTCAAGGCAGTAATCAAGATTCTTTTGGTTCTTTTGGACCCAGAGACAATGAGAACATCACTAAATAAAGTAAATAAAATTAAGTCCCTGGGGAAAAAAAAAGAAGTATTGTTGAAATTATCTCTGCTTTCCCTGTTGGCTTTGAAGCTCATGTTGGGGGCCCATCAAAGCTTCTTAGTTCAGGTTTGTACATCATGTCTACATGTCACAACTTGTTTAGCTTTGCGTTCAGCCCATCTCTTATGGTTAGCAAGTTATGATTTGTGGATGTGTCGATGGAGATTCTCAGACATCCAGGTGATGGTTGTCCCAAAGATGCTTTTTCAAGAGTCAACTGGACTTTTTTGGTTTTTCCTTTAAGACGTTTCGCTTGTCATCCAAGAAGAGCTGAAGAAGCTTCTTGGATGAGAAGTGAAACGTCTTCAAGGAGAAACCTAGAAAGTCCAGTTGACTCTTGAAAAAGCACCTTTGGGATGAATTTGTGGACAGCTTGTGGTACATATTTTGGGAATAAATAAAGAGCTATGGTGGCGTGGTAGTTAGAATGAAGTATTGCAGGCTAATTCTGCCGACTGCCAGGAGTTCGATCCTGACTGGCTCAAAGTTGATTCAGCCTTCCATCCTTCCGAGGTCGGTAAAATGAGCACCCAGATTGTTGAGGTCAATATGTTGACTGTAAACTGCTTAGAGAGGGCTGTAAAGCACCGTGAAGTGGTATATAAGTCTAAGTTCTATTCTATTCTATTCTATTCTATATTCCAATATCTGTTCTATTCTATTCTAGTCTATTCTATTCTATATTCCAATATCTGGTCTAGTCTAGTCTAGTCTAGTCTAGTCTAGTCTAGTCTATTATTCTATTCTATTCTATTCTATATTCCAATATCTGTTCTATTCTATTCTATTCTACTCTATTCCTGGTGGTGCAGGGGTTAGAATGCAGTGTTGCAGTCTAATTCTGCCGACTGCCAGGAGTTCGATCCTGACCGGCTCAAGGTTGACTCAGTTTTCCATCCTTCCGAGGTCGGTAAAATGAGTACCCAGATTGTTAAGGACAATACGCTGACTGTAAAACTGCATAGAGAGGGCTGTAAAGCACTGTGAAGCAGTAAATAAGTCTTAAGTGCAGTTTCTGCTATTGCTAAATTGCATAATGATGTTGTGAGATAGTGTTCAGTAAGGATGAACCCTGTGGTGGGATTCAAATAGGTGAACAACCGGTTCTCTGTGTGGATGCCGCTTCCGGAAGTCCGTTCTGGACCTGAGCAACAAAAAAATTAGCTACTGGTTCTGCCGAACTGGTGTGAACTGGCGGCATTCCACCACTGGATGAACCCTATTAGGCCAGGACACGTGATAGCTACAACTTCCACAGGGTAGATCTAAAGTTGGGTCACGCAGATTTGGTATGCCTACCCTTAGAAAAGACGCCAGCTGTCATCGAAGAGGTTTAGAAGGAAGGAGAGCCAGACCTCAAAAAAAAACAGACAGAGGTGCAGAAAGAGCAGAAGGGCCTTGCTACAGCCGAACCTCCAAGGATGGGAGGAAAAGCCGGTTGTGCCAATGCTTCCCAAACCCTTGCCTGTTTCATTATTCGAAATTGCCGAGGCGATTGACATGTCGTTGTCTTGCTTTCCCGCGAAGCTGATGTTCCGTAAGATGCAAGGCTTGAGCGAATTCCCGGAGAAGTCGCCTGCCATCGGAGACGTCCTATCCCACCTCACGGCCTCCGTGGATCTGGACTTCGGGTCTCACCGCCCAATTCACGCCATCTTGTTGCCGAATCCTTCCCACCTCGAAGCCATCAACCCCGTGGCGGTTGGCAAAACCAGAGGGAGACAGCAAACGTTGCTGGATGGGGATTACTCCTTAGCCAGCTCGGCCCAGCCAGGAGATAAAGTCATTTGCCTGCAGGTATCTTGAAACTCTCGGCAGAAAACTGGGGAGCGTGAGATGGATAGATGGGAGATAATCATCAGAAATGTAAAATTTACTCAAGCACAGAATCTAAGAGAAAACTTTTACAAAATGTTTTATAGATGGCATTGAGATCCTCAAAAATTGTCTCGTATGTATTCTAATTTACAACCTAAGTGTTGGAGATGTGGAAATTTAGATGCAACTTATTT
>NW_015392294.1:15064-17022 GCF_001527695.2 Protobothrops mucrosquamatus | reverse complement strand
GTCCATCCATCCATGTCTTTCTTTCCATCCGTGTCCTTCCTTCAATCCATCCATCAGTTTCCATCCATTCATCTCTGACCTTCCTTCTTTCCTTCCTTTCTCCATCTATCCCCTCCCTCCCTCCCTTCATTATCTTCTACAATGATTTAGCTTTTAAGTGTGTGTGTGCACGCCCAAAGAGGCATATTTCCGGCAAATATGCCGTTTCCCATTCCGCCGTGTCTCCCATTCTCCATTAGGTGAGCAACAGCCCCCTGTCAGAAGAAGCGGTACTCGGCTTTGAGTATGGAATGAGTATTGACAACCCCAATCTGCTGCCCGTTTGGGAGGCTCAGTTTGGTGATTTCTTCAACGGAGCTCAGATAATATTTGACACATTTGTCTCTGGAGGTGAGACTCGGATATCTCTTCTGATGGAAAATGCATTTACAGCTGATAAAGGAGAAGATTTGAAGCTCAGAGTTGAAACTGTGGGGTCCTGGGTGCTCTCTGAGCTTGGTAGTGTTCATGCAGACGTTTCATGACCCAACTAGGGAACATGATCAGTTCTGGAAGGGAGGGGAGTTAGCAGGGAGGAGGAGGAGGAGGAAGAGGAGGAGGAAGAGGAAGAGGAGGAGAAGGAAAAAGAGGTAGTTGTGGTGGAGGAGGACTATGGGGTCCTTGGTGCTCTCTGAGCTTGATAGTTTTCTTGCAGACGTTTCATGACCCAACTAGGGAACATCATCAGTGCTAGAAGGGAGGAGGGTTAGCAGGGAGGAGGAGGAGGAGAAGGAGGACCAGGAAGAGGAGGAAGAGGAGGTAGTTGTGGTGGAGGAGAATTGTGAGGTCTTTGGTGCTCTCTGAGCTTGGTTGTTTTCTTGCAGACGTTTCATGACCCAACTAGGGAACATCATCAGTGCTAGAAGGGAGGAGGGTTAGCAGGGAGGAGGAGGAGGAAGAGGAAGAAAAGGAGGATGAGGAGGGAGGTTCTTAGTGCTCTCTGAGCTTGGTTTTTTTCTTGCAGACATTTCATGACCCAACAAGGGAACATCATCAGTGCTATAAGGGATGGGGGTTAGTAGGGAGGAGGAGGAGGAGGAGGACTGGGGGGTCCTTGGTGCTCTCTGAACTTGGTGATTTTCTTGCAGACGTTTCATGACCCAACTAGGGAACATCATCAGTGCTAGAAGGATGGGGTGGGTTTGTTCAGATGATGTTCAAATGGTAGCTAAACAAATAGTTGTAAGTCAAGGACTGCCTGTATGTTATTTGGCAGACCTTGATAGTGTATCGTTATTGACATGGAATAATTTCTCCTCTACAGGAGAAGCCAAGTGGCTCCTGCAGAGCGGACTGGTGGTTCTCCTTCCACACGGCTACGACGGGGCTGGCCCGGAACATTCTTCTTGCAGGATTGAACGGTTCTTGCAGGTAGCCAGATGCAACTTCGGCCAGAATGTATGATAATCTTTCTTCAAATGTGTGGTCTCCTGCAAAGAAAACCCTCCTTAAATTTATCTCCCATGGCTGTGTGTATTTTTTTGTATACCAAACTCCTGGAAGGACAGGTTTTAAGGCAGGAGTCTCCAACCTTGGCCATTTTAAGACGTGTGGACTTCGACTCCCAGAATTCCTCAGCCTGCCTGGGAGGAGCCAGAAATCTGGGAAAATTCAGCCAGAATTCTGGGAGTTGAAGTCCACAAGTGTTTTAAAGAATTGGTCAACCATTAGGGCTACACTTAGTGTGAAATGTTGTGGTTTTCTTTTTCCACAGATGTGCGATAGCTCAGAAGAGGGGATCGATGGGGACCACATAAATATGTCTGTGGTCCATCCAACCACCCCAGCACAATATTTCCATTTGCTTCGGAGACAGATGGTTCGAAACTTCCGGAAACCCCTCATTGTGGTGTCGCCCAAAACTCTCCTTCGCTTACCTGTGCGTAGAACAAGACTTCCTGGTTTCAATGTTACTATTC
>NW_015392294.1:0-13686 GCF_001527695.2 Protobothrops mucrosquamatus | reverse complement strand
CTATTAGTATAGTTCAGAGGTAAGCAACCTTGGCTCTTTTATGACTCATGGACTTCGACTCCCAGAATTCCTGAGCCAGCCATGCTGAGGGGAAAGGGAGAGGTTTCCAAGCTGAGCCATGCTGGCTCAGGAATTCTGGGAATTGAAGTCCGCGAGTCATAAAAGAGCCAAGGTTGCCTACCCCTGGTATAGTTCCTAGATTTTTTTTAACGCAGTACAGGTAATCCTTGACTTACAACCCCAACTGAGCCCCAAATTTGTGTTGCTAAGCGAGTTTTGCCCCATTTTACAACCTTTCTAAGCAAGTCACTGCAGTTGTTAAGTTACAGGTGGTCCTCGACTTACGACCACAATTGAGCCTAAAATGTATGTTGCTAAGAGAGACATTTGTTAAGTGAGCTTTGCCCCATTTTATGACCTTTCTTGCTACAGTTGCTAAATTAACTTAACAACTACAGATGTTAAGTTAATAATACGGTTGTTAAGTGAATCTGGCTTCCCCCATTGACTTTGCTTGTTAGAAGGTTATAAAAGGGGACACACTGCGACCATCATAAATATGAATCAAGTTGCCAAGGTCTGCTGCCACGGTCGTTAAGTATAAAAATCAGTCCTAAATCGCTTTTTTCAGTGCCGTTGCAGCTATGAATGGTCACTAAATGAACTGTTGTAAGTCGAGGACTATCTCTATGGTGTTAGAATCCTGCATTCAGTTTGGCTGTGGCCCTGTTCCATGCCCAGCTACTCAAGTTGCAGAGAAGCTGAAACAGAGAGGATGAATTTTACACCCACTCACTGTGCAGAATTGTGATGCCCGTCCACCGTAGCGTGTGAATCTGAGGAGCTGGCTGCGGAATTCCAAGCCTGAATCTTCGGCATCTTTTTAATCCTGTTAAAAAATGGGCCCAGGCTCTAATGCTGCCTCTTTTGACCTCTTCCCAGCTCTGCCTTGTAAGTCGACCCGCCTTGCCAGCTCCCGCCGTGGGCATCGGTGTTCTGCATCAGCAACAGCAGCAAAATCTCCTTACCGAAACATTTGCTTGAGACTTAACCTGCAGTGGGACTTTGGGCGTTACAACGAGGCCAGGAAAACAAGAATCCAAAACTGGAAAGAATCTTTGCTCTTGAGGTATGCTGCTGAAAATGAATTTGGCCGAACCAGAGTTAAAATGGAGTCTCCTATTCCTTTTCCTACAGATGTAAACAATTGCCTACAATTCTGCCAATGCAAATTCATGGGATTTAAACGTGTTTACATTGCTCTGGTTTGCACCGATAGGTGAGTGTGAGGAACAGACCGACATTTTTAATCACTTAATCAATGATTGTTATGGAAGTTCTTAAATTGTATTAACAATGCAACAGTGCTTGCCTGTGGCATTACAAGTCAAACTGCAGGAGTTAGGTATTTTCCATTAGTCATCATCACCATAAAAAAAACAAAACCCCAGGATGACTTTCTCGAATTAAAGTAGCTTTTTCTGATACTGCAAAAGAAAGTATTTATTACAGTTGATTTACTTTTCAGAACAATGCTAGGTATTTGTAAACCATACTAAATCAGGGAAACTTTAAATACAGGGATTATTGTACATATGGCTCTTATTACTAAAACAAGTCCTGTTATATGTGTGCACTTTAACCATCTTTTAAAAGCTACATAGGCCTACTTTATGAAAATAAAAAATAAATAAATCTGGGCTATGTCATTTTGGATTCTAGACAGTGGAATAATGTTGCTGAACAATTCTCACCCCCCAAAAAATACATTTTTTGTGTACAAATGTAAGTCTTCTATAGATCTAAGTGCTACGTGCCAGCCTTAAATTTATTTTATTATATACTTACATATGAAGCCATACATTTTCCATCAATGATCCAAAAGCAGAAACATTTTCAGCATTATCTTTGCTAATTCCTTAGATTTGAAATTGATTATGAAAGATTCTTTGGCCATCTAGTCAATGTTGAGTCTTATCAATCACATACCCAGATTTTTTTTTTTTTTGAGAAGATTTGAAATAGAGGGAAAATAAATTGAAAACTGCAATTGTTGGATGAATTATAGCAGGTTCTGTTCTCACATCTATAAATTGATATTCTGTATTATGAAATAATGGGGGTGGGAAATATCACATCTTCCTCTTTGATTTGATTTGCTTTGAATGTCTTAATTGCACTTTCTGTACCTGCAACCGAAATGTTTTAGGAACTGTGACACTGATTTCTTTTCAAGTCTTTTCACGTTTCCAAAGTAACTTTTATAGCACTATCCAAATGCATTTTATGTTTCTTTATTGCCTTGAAAGATCTGATCCTGGAAATCCTTGTAACTTTACTGATTTGGGGCTGAAAGGAATTTCTCAAGGATGATTTAAGTTTGGATAAGAAGAAAGGGCCACCAGGGCAAAGACAACTCTCTGCAGGGTAAAATGCGATTTGAACAGTGTTCTTGAATTGAAAATTGCCACCAAATCCAACTCCTGCTTAACAAAAAAAAAAGTTCCAAGTTAAAGCATCCTTGACAAATGGCTCTGTTTTCTGCTTGAAGAAAAACTAGCTTTACTGTTGTTGTTGGTTGTGACTCTTTTTGAGAGGGAAGCAAAGAGATGGCCTTGAATATCAAGGTACGCCACTGTAATAAAACTGAAATATCAAAGTTACCTGGAGTCTTGAATCTTTCTCTTATTTTAATAATAAAAAGCTGGTTTTTTATGTCTGATAAGCAGAAAACTTGTCCTACAGCTGACTCTGTCTCTCTCTCTCTCTCTTTTTTTTTTTGTCCCAGGCATAAAATATATGAGGTGCTGTTGTAACCTCAAACAGTCACTAAACAAGTGGCTGTAAATAGAGGACTGTCTAAACACATATTGGAGGAAAACAAAATTTGCCATGCTGGCATTATCTGTTTGCTTCCAAAATAGAAAGTCAGATTGATGGTCCCCTTCCTGAATTTATTTATTTATTTACCCCCACCTTGCAAAAAAAGCCAGAAGACCATTTTTTCTTCCCAGTTTTGCTGATTTATATTTCAGACTCAAGTCTTTTTATCTTTCCGGATTCTTTCTTTAGGCACCAAGTTGTAAATACCAGGAAGGTTGTAAATATCAAAGTTAAGGCACTGCCACTCTGCTTACTGAACTTGCAGCCGAGGGTAAAAAAAGTTAATTTGCTAGGTAGTTTTTTTTTCCTCTCAGACTCAGAAACAGATAAAAGTCTTTTTTTCTTTATAAATAAAGGAGGAGAAGCTTAATGCCACGGAGGAAGGCAGGGCCACCAGATCACAAAGATGTTATGATTCAGAGCAGAACAGAGACTCTTTCTAGAGATATGTTTTATGTTACGCTTACAGTTTGCTTTTCAATTGGATGTAATGCGTTTCCCCTGGGTTTTGTTACTGTTGTTTTTTTGCTGTTTGTTTATATGCATTTTTAACTTTGTGAGCCCCCCCAAGTGAGATGTATTGAATGAATGAATGAATGAATGAATGAAACATAGCTGACAATTGTATGCTGAGAAAATAAAATGACTGTAAAAACGGGATGCGATGGGATGACGAATTTGCAAATGGGCAGGAAGACCCCAACCAAGACCCTCTTTGCAAATTTTTATTTTGAAAAAATAAAATAAGGTGACCAACTTTTTTACACTGAAAAGGAGGACACAAATAAATTGAAGAAAAAAATATCGTAAATAAAAGAAACATTTTATTCATTGCAACAATAATACAGACAACTTGCATGTGCAAAGTTTGCCAGCCGGGTGTTTTGGCGTGCTCAGCAGCAATTCCTATTGGCTTTCGAAAGCCAATAGCGAGAGTAGCACAGCTCATGCAAAAGTTGAAAAAAAAACCCATCAAAAAAAAGGTGCCGGAACGCCGTTCTGAGCGTTCTATGAAAAAAAAAAGCCCTGCAGATTAGTCTTCACATATCGAAAAGGAGGACGTGAAGGAGGATACTTTTCGAGGGAGGAGAGAACCTACAAAAGGAGGACTTTCCTCCCTAAAGGAGGACAGTTGGTCACCTTAGAAAAAAGCGCATTTGATGCTGCACAAAACAGGGGTATCCTTGTTTCATCTGATGCAGCCAGTCCCATTCCTTCCTCTCGTTCAGCTGAAACATGAGGGACGGTTGCAGGAATTGGGTATGTCTAGTTTAAAGAAAAGAAGGACTAGGGCACAGGTCGGCAACCTGCGGCTCCGGAGCCAAATGCGGCTCTTTGAGCCTTCCCCTGCGCCTCCCAGCTTCCTCTGCCATTTGCAGAGACAGAGAGAGACAGGCACTTGCGCTCCCCCCCTCTGTGTGTGTGTGTGTGTGTGTGTGTGTGTGTGTGTGTGTGTAAAAAAGAGAGTGGCCTCACCCTGTTCAACGAGCTGACAAGCTTATTTGGCGGGGCTCCTCCCTTTGCTGCGTCTCTGCAGGAAGCAGGAAGAACAGGAGAGAGCTAGCTCATCCAGCTATGCTGACTCAGGAATTCTGGGAGTTGAAGTCCATGAGTCATAAAAGAGCCAAGGTTGCCTACCCCTGAGCTAGCTTTTGCGGCTCCCAATGTTTTGTTTTCGGTGGGAAACTGGTCCAAGTGGCTCTTTGAGTGTTTTGGGTTGCCTACCCCAGACTAGGGGAGACAGGATAGCAGTGAAGGCGAATCTACTTGTCCCAGAATGAAGTTGCAGGATCCAATCTGGGTTGGTCACTGAGACCCAGAGGTTTTGTCTTTTGAGCTTTTGGACTCGTGCTAGATACATGAGAGCAATCTTCCAATATCTGAGGGGCTGCCACAAAGAGGACGGGAGTCCAGTTATTTTCCAAAGCACCAGAAGGCAAGACAAGAAACAATGGATGGAAACTAATCAAGGAGAGAAGCAACCTGGGATTAAGGAGAAACATTTTAATGGTGAAGCTTGCCTTCAGAGGTTGTGGGTGTTGTGTTGTGGGTGCTTCATCACCCACAACACCCACAAAGGTTTTTAAGAAGAGATTGGACAGTCACTTGTCTGAAATAGTATGGGGTCTCCTGCTTGAGCAGAGGATTGGACTAGAAGACCTCCAAGGTCCCTTCCAGATCTATTTTGATTGATTGATTGATCTTCCCTCTTCAAGAAAGACAATGCACACCTTGCTGCCTCCAAAGGGTCTGGACACCCCTTCCCATCATCCCCAGCCAGGCACAAGGCAGGTAGTCCTGGACTTACGACAGCAGTTGAGCCCCAAATTTGCATCGCTACGTGACACATTTGTTAAGTGAGTTTTGCCCCATTTTGCGACCTTTCATGCCACAGTTGTTAAGCGAATCACTGTAGGAAATAAAGTTAGTCACACAATTGTTAAATGAATCTGGCTTCCCCCATTGACATTTATCAGGTCACAAAAGGGATCACATGACCCCAGGACCCCATGAGCATCATAACTATGGGACGGTTGCCAAGCGTCTGAATTTTGATCACGTGACCATGGAGATGCTGCAACGGTTGTAAGTGTGAAACACGGGTGTAAGTCACATTTTTCAGTGCCGTTGTAACTCTGGGCAGTCACTAAACAAACTGATGCAAGTCGAGGACTGCCTGCTTGCAAAGGGCTTGCGTGCCCTTTGTAACTCTGAACCGGTCACTAAAAGGAAATGTTGTAAACCGAGGAGCAGCTGTACCCGCTGCCTGCTTGCAAAAAGGCTGGCGCGCGCCCTTCCTTTCCCCGGGAGAGGAGACCGCCCATCCAAAGCGGGAAGGAGGGGGGGGTGCGTCGATGAGAAATCGCTCCCCTCGCACTTGGGCCGCGTTGGTTCGGTCCAGCCGCCCTCTCTAGCGGGAGCGGAGAGGCGCGACCCTCCCCTGCTCGTCGCGCCGCGTAAGACATCACTGGTCACGTGGGCGGAGGCCGGCAGCCTCCGCAGCGGCGAGGAGGCCGGAGGCGGGGAAGGGGAGCCGCTGCTGCAGCCGCCGCCGCCCGCCAGCCCGAAGGCGCCGGGTCCGACCTCCGCCAGCATGGGGAGTGAGTGGAGGGGCCGGGCTGGGCGGAGGTCGCAGCATCGGGTCGCCCCCTCCTCATTAGGGTTGTTCTTACTGGCCGGATTCCTCATGCTATGGCCGCAGCTGGGGGTTTCCTCCGGCTGGAGCCCCCCCCATGCAAGACCCCGTTCTCTCCGGGGGGGGGAGGGAGGGAGGGGNTCCTGCAAGGGTGTTGCTGATATTTGCCCCGCCCCCCCAAACACACCCTCATCGGAGGGCTGCTGGGTGCCCCCTCCCCAAGACACGTTTGGGGGTTGCCCAAGTCGCTGGGATGGGTGCGGAGGGCTGGGCTGCCAGGCGCTTTAGGAGGAAGGAAGTGGCTCCCCTGCCCTCCCTTCTCCTTTCCAACCTTCCTTCCTTCCCTTCTTTCTTTACTTCCACCTTCCTTCCTTTCTCCTCCCTCCTTCCTCCTTTACAATCTTTCTTCCTCCCTCCCTCCCTTGCAATCTTCCCTCCTTCCAATCTTCCCTCCCTTATTCCTTTCTCCTGCCTTCCACCCTCCTTCCTTCCTTTCTCCTGCCTTCCTTCCTCACTCCCTCCCTCCCTCCTTCTTTACAATCTTGCTTCCTTCTTCCTCCCTCCCTCCTTCCAACTTCCTTCCCTCCCTCCTCCCTGCCACCTTCCTTCCAATTTTCCCTCCCTTATTCCTTCCTTTCTCCTCCCTCCCTCCCTCCCTTCCCTCTTTCCTTCCTTCCTTCCCTCCTTCCTTCCTTCCTTCCAATCTTCCCTCCCTTATTCCTTCCTTCCTTTCTCCTCCTTCCTTCCTTCCCTCCTTCCTTCCAATCTTCTTCCCTCCCTTATTCCTTCCTCCCTTCCATCTTCCTTTCTCCTCTTTCTTTCCAGCCTTCCTTCCTCCCTCCCTCCTGATACACTTAAACTGTCACCCCTCTATTTGTGCTGTTACAAACCCGGCCAGGCCCAATATTAGGGTTACTCCCTCCAAAACCCATTCTCACAAACCCATAGACCTTGTTGCTTATTTTCTTTCCCTCCTCTCCTACCTGCACATTAGGCTGCTTTCCGTGCTGTTGCTAGGCTACGAGAGGAATGCAAAATAGGAAGAAGTAAAAACTGCTCTCTCATTGGCTCAGGTTCTGGGGATGGTAAACATGGCTGCACCAGGTGTCAGGTTTGAGAGAACTTTGTCAGTGAGAAACATGTCAGGTGTCTTGTATAGATTTCACACCTCATTGTAAAATGTAAATCAAATGGTGGCACAGATTTGTATTAGCATGAGTGGTCTTAGGAAAGTATATCTCAGGGGTCGTCAAACTTGGCCCTATTATGACTTGTGGACTTCAACTCCCAGAATTCCTCAGCCAGGCACGCTGGCTGAGGAATTCTGGGAATTGAAGTCCACAAGTCATAAAAGGGCCAAGTTTGAAGACCCCCTGGTATATCTGCTTTTAAACGTGAATTTGTTGCAGGATCTATCTAGAGATAATAGGTGCTTGTTAAATGCATGTCTGTGAAGGCCAGTTCAGCACTGGGAGTTAAAATGGGGTCTTCTAGATTTAACTATAATACAATAAACTGCAACCAACAATCATGGATTCTAGGAGTGTTAATTTCCAGCCTTTGATGGGTCCCACAATTTGTTTGTTTCATTTTTCCCCAAAGCTGAAATAAGGTTAGGAAAACTTTGCTTTTTCATAAGCCTAACAATAAGATTGCACTTACGTATTTGTTACTTAAAGCCAACATACTTTGGCTCATAAGCTTTCATGAATCACAATCCATACAGCTATATGTAATTGTTCTGGTGAGAGGAACAATTTGTTTAGAATTGTTGCATAAGTATTTGGTTAAGTAAGAAAAGAGAAATAATAAAGGGAGAGACTTGCTTTGCAGGCGACTAATCGTAAAACAGCATTGAACTGCTACTAATACATCCCTTCTTGCATATAGATAATAAAAGTCCATTTCTTATACAGATAGTCCTCGACTTACAACGGTTTGTTTAGTGACTGAAATTACAACGTCAATGAAAAAAGTGACAACCATTTTTCACACTTATGACCACTGCATCCTCCCTACGATCACATGATCTATATTCAGACATTTGACAAGTGATTCATATTTATGACGGTGGCAATGTCCCACCGCCATGGGATCCCCTTTTGTGTCCTTCTGACAATCGGGAAGCCAAATTCACTTAACAACTGTGTGACTACCTTAACAGCCATAGTGATTCGCTTAACAACTGTGGCAAGAAAGGTCATAAAATGGTGTAAAACTCACTTAACAAATTTCTCGCTGAGCAACATTAATTTGGGGCTCAATTGTCATAAGTTGAGGACTATATTAGTCACATCTTCGCATCTTCTTTTTGTGTCAGGCTGAGAAGCTTGAAAATGCTGGAGATAATTTAGTGAATAATAGAGGTTCTCTGTACAGGTGGTCCTCAACTTATAACCACATGTTTAGTGACTGTTCAAAGTTACAATGGCATTGAAAAAAAGTGACTTATGACACTTGTGACCACTGCAGCATTCCCATGGTCACATGATCAATATTTGTATGCTTGGCAACTGGCATGTACTTATGATGGTTGCGGGTCACGTGATCCCCTTTTGCGACCGTCTGGCAAGCAAAGTCAACGGGGGAACCAGACTCACTTCACAACCGTGTGACTGCCTTAACAACTGCAGTGATTCACTTTACAACTGTTAAGAAGGGTCATAAAATGGAGCAAAACTATCTTAACAACTGCCTTGCTTAGCGACAGATATTTGTGGTCGTAAGTTGAGGACTATCCGTGAGATCTAAAACCGTTCTTCCAAATCACGTCCAAAATTGACGCGGTCCTGTTCTGTGCCTTAGGCATTAAAGCAAGACAAATATTTGCAGGCAGTTTAAGGTTCGGTACTTTTATTCTCGTTTTTTATGATCGCCGTAATGTGCTTGTGTGTCTTTGTTTCTTGAACAGTCAAATTTCTGGAACTCATTAAGCCCTTCTGCGCTGTTTTGCCCGAAATCCAGAAGCCTGAAAGGAAAGTAAGTGCCCTTTTTGTTTCTGCTCCTGCCAGTTTCACGGGAAGGCATTTTGAGCCTAAAGTTCTAGGAAACCAGTTTGTGAAAAAGGAGACATGGGGAAATTTGCGTAGTATCTGCAATTTTGAAATATCAGAATGACATTATGGACATTTAGGTACGTAGCGTTAAATATCTCTGAAAGCAAATTCTGCTGATTTGGCTGGGATTTATTTCTGAATCTGTGTGCATCAGATTTCACTCAGCCTCCATTACGCCCCCTGGACGAAATACAGTAATGGCCAAAATTGTGGAAACCTTTTGGGGAAAGTGTACAGTAGAAATGCCACCTTTGGTTAAGTTTCCACCCATTTTTCTTCTAATTTCTTTATAACTGTAGCCTAGTTCACTTAATAAATACTATTTTACATCGCTTTCTGGGTGACCAGTCAACTCTTTGCACCATTCTTTTAATTTTATTACGTTTTACAAGCTCACTAAATGAAAGAACACAAAAAAACCCAACCAACTTGATAGTGATCACATAACACAGTGACACATGTCCTCCTCTCAGCTTCAATACATGACATCAATCACTGAATTTTACTGTGATCTAATTGGCTCATGGCCAAAACAAGATGACACCTGATTGGCTCTCTAAGTACTCAGGCTCATTGGCTACCATCAGATGAAGGAAAGCTACCTGATGTCAACCTGAGCAAGTTGTGCTTCCTTTTTCTGATTATTTGGCTATAACTTTTTATAGAACACAGTACAGATAATTGAACAAACTTTGTTGCATTACATTCTTGATTAAATTATCTTTCCATTGATATATAATTTTATGGTACTACTCCAAAAAAAAGTGGTGTTATTAGCCATCAAACCTCAAAAATACACTTTTCCCAAAAGGTTTCCACAATTTTGGCCACTACTGTATTTCCCTTTAGTCATGCATGGAAGTAGACTGAAGACTTAGCCAGCAGCAAGACTGGGAAGCTCTTAATATTTAATTTTGAAATCCTTGGCGTTCTCCTAACTTGGTGTATTCTTGCAGGTGTTTCATTACCAAACTAAGGTAAGGTCATCAGTGCAGAAGGGAGTCAGGTTTGCTCTATTGGTGATGAGCAAGCCCAAATGAGAGCAAAACCCATTCTCTTCTAGCACTGATGATGGTACCTAGTTGGGTAATGAAAGGTCTTACTCTTTGAAAGTTACTTGTTCTCTATACTGTATCTCAGGGCTCCCCAACCTATGGGCTGCGGCCCGGTACCGAGCCATGGGCTCTTGACCAGCAGGCCGCAGAAATGTCTGGCCAGGGTGCACACGCATGGGTGTACATTCCCCCCCACTTGCGCTAGCGCCCACAGCCCTGTTTGCACATGCGTGCGAGCGGGAACGCTAGCGTGGGATGAGCATGCATGCCCCGTTTGTGCATGCACAAACGGGCCGCTAGCACGAAGGGTGTGTGTGCAGCCCATTTGTTCATGCATGAATGGGTCGCTAGTACATGGGTGCTAGCGGGCGCTAGCCACTGCAGGGGTTTGGCCATTCGTGCATGCGCATGGCGCCAGCACATGGCGCATGCACAAACACAGCCACTAGTACTGCGCCAGTGGGCGTGGCCCCATTTGGTGTGTGCACACGCAGTAATTTGGAAGCTGCTCTCCCCTCCGGGCCGCGAGCCTGGAAAGGTTGGAGAACTCTGCTGTATCTGATAATTCCATATAATTAAGTACAAGTTTATTTTATGAATATTATAACATTGGGTTGTGGGTTGTTTTTTTTTTAATCTTGCTCTCCTAAACATTCTCTGTTGGTTAACTTGGTTTTATTCGTTGTGCTTTGCAGATTCAGTTTAGAGAGAAGGTTTTATGGACAGCTATCACCCTCTTCATTTTTTTAGTATGCTGCCAGGTAAGAATTGACTTCATTATTGGGCAAGATTCTTTTATTTGTTCACCTTCTGTCAGAGCAGCCTATGGATGCCTTTAGGGCAGGGATAGGCAACCTTGGCTCTTTTATGACTCGTGGACTTCAACTCCCAGAATTCCTGAGCCAGCCATGCTGAGGGGAAAGGGAGAGGTTTCCAAGCTGAGCCATGCCGGCTCAGGAATTCTGGGAATTGAAGTCCACGAGTCATAAAAGAGCCAAGGTTGCCCACCCCTGATATAGACCATGGCTATATCAGACTTAATGATGTTACAAGGATAAAGGTAGTGGCTTCATCCTGGTTTGCTTGGGCCAGGGGTAGGCAATGTTGGCTCTTTTATGACTGGTGGACTTCAACTCCCAGAATTCCTGAGCCAGCCACGCTGAGGGGAAAGGGAGAGGTTTCCAAGCTGAGCCATGCTGGCTCAGGAATTCTGGGAGTTGAAGTCCACGAGTCATAAAAGAGCCAAGGTTGCCTACCCCTGCTTTAGGTAATCAGTAGGATTGTAGATTCTGCTCTAGAAGCCCTTTGACCTTAATGGTTCTTTCTGCTGTTTTTAAGGTAAAAGAAGTTGGGCCTAATGTCGAAAGACACATCCCGTCTAATTCCAATTTAGGGAGGTTTAGTGCTTTAAGGTTAAGAACGTTCTGTTTATTTTTGCAGCCTGTATTTCTTCTCTGCTGTTGTCCCAAAGATGCTTTTTTTCCAAGAGGCAACTGGACTTTCTCGTTTTTCTTCGAAGACGTTTCGCTTCTCATCCAAGAAGCTTCTTCAGCTCTGACAGAAGTGAGCTGAAGAGAGAACTGAAGAAGCTTCTTGGATGAGAAGCGAAACGCCTTCAAAGAAAAACAAGAAAGTCCAGTTGCCTCTTGAAAAAGCTCCATCGTTGGAGGTTTTCAAGAGACTGGACGATCACTTGTCTGAAATGGTTTAAGGCAGGGATAGGCAACCTCGGCTCTTTTATGACTCGTGGACTTCAACTCCCAGAATTCCCCTGGCCAGCATGTTGGAAGTCCATGCCTCTTAAAATTTACCTCAGGTTGCAAAAAACACTGGACTAGCCCAGGGGTAGGCAACCTTGACTCTTTTATGACTCGTGGACTTCAACTCCCAGAATTCCCCTGGCCAGCATGTTGGAAGTCCATGCCTCTTAAAATTTACCTCAGGTTGCAAAAAACACTGGACTAGCCCAGGGGTAGACAACCTTGGCTCTTTTATGACTCGTGGACTTCAACTCCCAGAATTCCTGAGCCAGCATGGCTCAGCTTGGAAACCTCTCCCTTTCCCCTCAGCATGGCTGGCTCAGGAATTCTGGGAGTTGAAGTCCATGAGTCATAAAAGAGCCGAGGTTGCCTACCCCTGGTTTAGGGTCTCCTGCTTGCTGCTGTTGATGTACAGGTAGTCCTTGACTTACAACCGTCCATTTAGTGACCATTTGAAGTTACAACATCGCTGAAACAGTTGATTTATGACTGTTTTTTCACCCTTATAACCGTTACAGCATCCCTGTGATCAAAATTCAAACACTTGGCAACTGACTCATATTTACGACGGCTGCAGCGTCTCGGGGTTACGTGATCCCGTTTTGCGACTTTCTGACCAGCAAAGTCAATGGGGGAAGCCAGATCCGCTTAACAGCCGTGTTACTAATTTAACAAGCGCTGTGATTCACTTCACCACCGTGGCAAGAAAAGCCACAAAAGGGAGCAAAACTCACTTAACCAATGTCCCACTTAACAACTGAAAATTTGGGCTCAGTTGTCATAATTCGAGGACTACCTGTATTTTTTGCAAATTGCATTGAAATGCTAGCACGATTTATTGCACATAGATGTTTTTCAGTAATGAAATCATTACTGTGGCTCAGAATGAAATATTAATGTTAACTTTGGCGAGCCGAAAGAGATACTGACTGTTCCAGACATTGTGCATTGTTGACAGTTTCCATAATGAACGCTAACTTGAAAAAAGACATGATGATGTACGAAGGATTATTGCATTGATTTAAAAGTAATGTAGGGCTTCAAAAAAAATCTCAGAGTGTCTTAGAATATGACCCTCTCTGCTCTGGAGGTTCTTTCTACATTTGTTGTTAGTTGTGAAGTCATGTCCGACCCATCATGACCCCATGGACAACATTCCTCCAGGCCTTCCTGTCCTCTACCATCTTCTGGAGTCCATTTAAGCTCACGCCTACTGTTTCAGTGACTCCATCCATCCACCTCATTCTCTGTCATCCCCTTCTTCTCTTGCCTTCAATCTTTCCCAGCATTAGGCTCTTCTCCAGGGAGTCCTTCCTTCTCATTAGGTGGCCAAAGTACTTGAGTTTCAACTTCAGGATCTGGCCTTCTAAGGAGCAGTCAGGGTTGATCTCCTCTAGGACTGACCGGTTTGACCGCCTTGCAGTCCAGGGGACTCGCAGGAGTCTTCTCCAGCACCATGGTTCAAAGGCCTCCATTCTTTGGCGCTCAGCCTTTCTTACGGTCCAACTTTCACAGCCATACATTGCAACTGGGAAAACCATGGCCTTGACTATACGCACTTTTGTTGATAGCATGTCAAACACTCATGTTTTCAAGCAGTTGCCAGGTACTGCGTGAACCATGGAAGTAAATAAAATACAGATATACCCAGTTGCTTAACGACAGTTCAAAATGACAATTGCCGGCAAAAAAATGCCCATTGGGAAGAATGTATCTGTTTTAACGACCACGTGGTTCGCGTAACCGCTGTGATTTGCGTAAACGCTGCTGTGAAAGCAGTTGTAAAATTGAGTCTG
>NW_015392293.1:17954-19038 GCF_001527695.2 Protobothrops mucrosquamatus | reverse complement strand
TCGACCATTTCACGGGGGTCGCCAAGCAAGGCTGTCCGCCATTTTTTTTGTCCGCCATTTTTTTTGTCCGCCATTTTTTTCCCTTTTCCGGCGGGTGCCTTACCTCCCTTGGGCTGGGCCAGCTGGTGGTCGGCCTGCTCCGTCTCTGCCGCTTGCCAGCTACGCCTCGGCCGGCGCAGGGGGCGGAACCACGCATGCGTGGCGCTCCCGGGCAGGGAAAGTCCTCGACTTATGACCGGTTGGGTAGTCCTCAACTTACGACCGGTTTAGTCCTCGACTTACGACCGGTTTAGTCCTCGACTTATGGCCGGTTTAGTCCTCGACTTATGACCGGTTGGGGTCGCGGCATTAAAAAGGTTGAGAACCACTGACTTAAACCCATCTTTTGTGAATTGCATTACTGAGCTAATGTCTCCAGGAAGGCTTCCTAGAGATTTAAGGTGATTTTTCATGACCAGTGATCTATCCCCAGGCCAGCACTCCATCGTAAGGGTGAGAGCAGTGAAGGCCTTCAGTACAGACAAGCATACAGCTGAGGAATTCTGGGAGTTGAAGTCCACAAGTCATAAAAGGGCCAGGTTTGAAGACCCCTGAACTAATAGAACAGCTTTGCCTCCAGAAGTGGTGGGTGCTCCCTCACTGGAGGCTTTCAAGAAGAGACTGGACAACCATTTGTCTGAAATGGTGTAGGGTTTCCTGCCTGAGCAGGGGGTTGGACTAGATGACCTCCAAGGTCCCTTCCAACTTTATTCTATGTTCGATGTTAAATCTTCTTTGCTGAAATCTAATGGATGGTTCTGATTCTTTGTGCCTGACACTAATCTCTAATTCTTCTCCTGCAATGGGCCATATAAATTGTATTTATTTTGTTTGTGGCTTGATTCTCTTTGATTGGCCAGTTTGAGAAATGGAATGGATAACTAAACATTTCAGTTCTTTCTTGTAGCCTAGCTGCTGTTTTGGAATCAAGAAAGAAAAAAAAATTGTTAAGAAAGAACAAGAAGTGAGTAAAAAATGGTTTTTCTGCTTGACCAACATTGTCTTCCTTTTCGGACAGATAAAAAACATCTAAAATGCCTTTTTT
>NW_015392293.1:7381-15161 GCF_001527695.2 Protobothrops mucrosquamatus | reverse complement strand
AAAAATATCTGTTTCAAAAAAGTTAGCAAAAATTGACCAGGAAAACATTCTGTAAATAGCATATACTTGGTAGAAATTATATTGTGTAAAGTGTAGCTTTCTACGTTGTACCAGCGAGGTTGTAAGAAAACTGGCATATATTATTAATTTTGGTGACAAATTCCAATTAGTCCTTTCACCGAAAAGGTTACGAAGAAAAATGGGCAAATCATCCCAACAGTCTTTTACAAGGAATCATTTTGAATTATTGTCCACATTTCCTAAGATATAAAATTGACACAACAGAAGAAACTAATTCAGCTCGAACAGCTGGGCTTAATTGCTATAAAGCTACAGAAACTTGAAATGCACTTTTTGTTGGATCTGTGACACAGGTAATCCTCCACGTACGACTGCCATTGACCCCAAAATTTACGTTGATAAGCGAGACATTTGTTAAGTGAGTTTTGCCCCATTTTGCTAACTTTCTTGCCACAGTTGTTAAGAGTGAATCACTGCAGCTGTTAAGTTAGTAACCCCGTTGTTAAGTGAATCTGGTTTCCCCGTTGATTTTGCTTGTCAGAAGGTCGCAAAAGGGGATCACGTGACCCCGGGACGCTGCAACCGTCATAAATGCGAGTCAGTTGCCCAGTTTTGATCACATGACCAGGGGGATGCTACCAAGTGTGAAAAATGGTCGTAAGCCATTTTTTTTCAGTGCTGTTGTAATTTTGAACAGCCACGAAATGAACTGTTGTAAGCCGAGGACTACCTTGTATGCGTGGTTTCTATAAGTATCCTCTGTCTTGGGTTCAAAAAGCTGATTGCTCTAAGATTTTCTCTCCAAGTTCTTTGAAATTCACTGCCTAATGTCCAGTTCCTAAGAATGCTTTAAAGCAGGGGTAGGCAACCTTGGCTCTTTTATGACTCGTGGACTTCAACTCCCAGCATTCCTGAGCCAGCCATGCTGAGGGGAAAGGGAGAGGTTTCCAAGCTGAGCCATGCTGGCTCAGGAATTCTGGGAGTTGAAGTCCACATGTCTTAAACTTGCCAAGGTTGAGGACCCCTGATATAGGGTAGGGGTAGGCAACCTTGGCTCTTTTATGACTCGTGGACTTCAACTCCCAGAATTCCTGAGCCAGCATAGCTCAGCTTGGAAACCTCTCCCTTTCCCCTCAGCATGGCTGGCTCAGGAATTCTGGGAGTTGAAGTCCCCGAGTCATAAAAGAGCCAAGGTTGCCTACCTCTGGCCTAGGCCTAAGCTGCTTTATGACTTGTGGACTTCAACTCCCAGAATTCCTGAGCCAGCATGGAAATCTCTCCCTTTCCCCTCAGCATGGCTGGCTCAGGAATTCTGGGAGTTGAAGTCCACAATCATAAAAGAGCCAAGGTTGCCTACCTCTGGCCTAGGCCTAAGCTGCTTTATGACTGGTGGACTTCAACTCCCAGAATTCCTGAGCCAGCATGGCTCAGCTTGGAAATTCTCCTGTTCCCCTCAGCATGGCTGGCTCAGGAATTCTGGGAGTTGAAGTCCATGAGTCATAAAAGAGTCAAGGTTCCCCACCCCTGGTCAAGCTGAAAACTGTTTGCCAGACAAGGTCGCAAAAGGGGATCACGTGACCTCGGGACACAGCAAACGTCATAAATATGAACCATTTCCCCCCCCCCCCATTAGGTTAGATTCACACAATATCCTCAATTTAATTCCGACTTAACCCCATTTCCAGGCTATGCACCATACAATGCATTAAAAACCAAGCAACGGTTGGTTTTGCACCACACGTGGAAAATACACCCGCAATAATCGTTAAGATGTCTGAACGAAGAGGCTTGCCTGATCTGGTTGAGCATAATCACTGTGTGTAGCATTCACAGATAAGCGTACGATAAGTGCATTATGTGCAAATCTCTCCTTGTAAAATGCACCTTATTTGAGCATGCATCTTGAAAAGTACGTGCTAAGTGTCCATGGGTCATTAGTGCCGTAGGCTTCTGCCTTTAGGGTATTATAGACTTTCGCAACGAATGGACGAACTCTCTAAACGAAATGAATCCTAAATGAGTCTTCGGAAGAGCAAGCGTTTTGTCTGGTTTAATGCAATTTACCCTTTAGCACTGCCACGGGCTCACGGTTTGCCTAAATATCTAAATCACGCTTATGCAGCTAGGACTACAGTAAGGTTAGCCATCTGGTTGGCTGGCTCATTAGTTAAGAAATGACCCTCTGCATTAAAAAAAAAAAACCCCAAAAAACCCAGCTGGGTCATTCCAGGTTAATGAGCCTGCAAGTTTTATTGTCTGTGGTGGAGGCTTGTTGATTACTTTGATCAAAGTCTACTGATACACAGGCAATAAGAGAAGGGGGAGGGAGACAACTTTCGGTTTTGAATCTTACCAGATACTGAGTATTGTCAACAGCTGAAATGTGTACCCTCCTTTACTGTATATCTCTAATGGAGAGTCAATCACTTTGAGCCCGGAAGCTTATAGATGGGTTTCAATTTCTTGCAACCGAAAAAACTCCCCACCGGGGCTTTGAGAGTTGACAAGCAGATTCATAAGGGAAAATAATTCAGTCCAAAGCATTTAGGACTTTAGCTGAAAAGCTCTATTTTGATGGGGGTTTTTTTTTTGTTTGTTTGTTTATGGCCAAAAGGCACAGATAACTGTTTACAAACATAATAAACAAGTCTGGCATTACATAAAACAAGTAAACCACTTGATAAAATTGCATAAAATCCAAATGTATTGTTGCCAAGACCTTGTTTTTAGAGATATAGTTAAAAATCTTGGTTGTTTCCGCTGGGATTTTGACAAATTTGATCTAGCGGTTAAGGTACTGGGCTAGACACCAGGAGACTGTGAGTTCTAGTCCTGCCTTAGTCGTGAACAGCTGCTTGGTGACTTTGGGCCAATCACCAGGAGATGGTGAGTTCTAGTCCTGCCTTAGGCGCAAAAGCCAGCTGGGTTGACTTTCGGCCAATCACCTGGTGACTGAGAGTTCTAGTCCCGCCTTAGGCGCAAAAGCCAGCTAGGTGAGTTTGGGCCAATCACCTGGTGACTGAGAGTTCTAGTCCCGCCTTAGGCGCAAAAGACAGCTGGGTTGACATTGGGCCAATTACCTGGTGACTGAGAGTTCTAGTCCCACCTCAGGCGTGAAAGCCAGCTGGGTTGACTTTGGGCCAGTCACTCTCTCTCTCTCTCTCTCTCTCACCCCAGCTCAACTCACAGGATTATTGTTGTGGGGAAAATAGGGGGAGGAAGGTGTGTTGGATATGTTTGCTGTCTTGAGTAATTTGTAAAAATAATACAGGTAGGAAACAAATAAATAAATTTAGGATTTTCATCTTCAAATAAAACGTTAGCGCACTCAAGATGTTTCTCTTCCTGGTTTTGATTTTAAGACAGGCCTCATTTTGATACGGGTTGAGACGGAAACCGATGCAAAAGGGTTTTGGATATCTCACCATATCCAAAAATACATGTGAGCTTCACCGGAATATCTAGACATATTTGTTAAAAACAATCTCCCTTTGCCATATGGTTATTCATAAAGCCGGAGCTACTATTATAGCCACTGCGTTTCTGAGATAGGAAAAAGACGGGATGATGCCAACAGACCATTCCTATTCTCGTGCCAGATATTTCTAAATTAAAATACTGACAAATGTTGAAATAAAGCACTATTGCTTCTGATTCGCCCACATTCGGTTCTGACCATAGAGAAGATTTGTGGGGTAGACGGCCTATGCTCAACCCCATGGAAGCCGTGGAGAATTGGCAGTCTGCAACAACAAGTCTTCTATATGGATTACTGGTATGTAGCTCAGAATGGCCACGCATGTACCCCGTGTCTTATCACGTAAATGGAGGAAAGGGCAACAAAGCATTGGCTCAGCCTAAACTGATTCAAGATTGACTCAGCCTTCTGTCCTTCCGAGGTCGGTAAAATGAGGACCCAGGTTGTTGGGGGGAAAGATTGTTGTTGCCCCCAACAATCTGGGTCCTCGTTTTACTGACCTGGGAAGGATAGAAGGCTGAGTGAACCTTGAGCCGGTCAGGATCGAACTCCTGGCAGTCGGCAGAATTAGCTTGCAATACTGTGTTCTCACCACTGCGTCACCATGTTACCTAGTTGGATCATGAAAAGTTTGCAAGAAAACAACCCAGCTCAGAGAGTAACAAAGATCCTCCTCCTCCTCCTCCTCCTCCACACACACTCCACTCCCTTTTAGTACCGATGATGTTAGCAATAGCACTTAGACTTATATATCGCTCCACAGTGCTTTACAGCCCCCTCTAAACGGTTTACAGAGTTAGCCTGTTGCCCCCAACAAACTGGGTCCTCATTTTACCGACCTCGGAAGGATGGTAGGCTGAGTCAACCTGGAGCCCCGTCCGGATCGAACTGCTGGCTGTGGGCAATGTTAGCCTGCAATACTGCATTTTAACCACTGCACCACCACGGTTCTTAATTGTGGTTATTAACGTGAGAACAAGATAAGATAAGATAAGATGATAAGGTAAGGCAAGGCAAGGCAAGGCAAGGCAAGACAAGACAGGATAGGATAGGATAGGATAGGATAAAAGATAAGATAAAATAAGATAAAATAAGATAAGATAGGATAAAGATAAGATAGGATAACGATAAGATAAGGTAAGATAAGGTAAGATAAGATAAGATAAGATGAGATGAGATGAGATGAGATGAGATGAGATGAGATGAGATAAGATAAGATAAGATAAGATAAGATAAGATAAGATAAGATAACCTTTATTGACATTTTTTTTTTGCTGTGGGCACAACGGTCCACATCAAAAATGAAATTCAGTTGCCCGCTCTCAAAATGAAACACATACATGACACACAGCTAAACATACTATGTACAACATATGTATAGACCCACACCCCTACATATACAGTACATACCAAATAAATATTAAATACTGTCCATCTTGAATATATAACGGAAGGAGGAAGCTTGAGAGTTCACAAGGTGAATGCTGTATGGAATGAAACTGTGGCTGAATCACACAGACACAGACACAAACACTGACATTCATTCATTCATTCATTCCCTCACTCACTCATTCATTCACTTTGGACCTGTAAAATTAAACGAAGGGGGAACATTTCAATCATGATAGTGACACAGTACAAAGAACGTTAAAATATTAAGGGTACGGT
This sequence comes from Protobothrops mucrosquamatus, assembly GCF_001527695.2. NCBI lineage: Eukaryota > Metazoa > Chordata > Lepidosauria > Squamata > Viperidae > Protobothrops > Protobothrops mucrosquamatus. The sequence goes on along the minus strand of NW_015392293.1, from coordinate 9,994 downwards.
TAGGTATCAATCCCTAACTTTAGCATACCCACATCACAGCATTTGAAATTTTGCACTTCAGAATCTGAGTGTGAAGGCTTAGTGTGAAATACTGTATGTGCAGGCAGCTTTCCAACTTTAATCCCTAGCTAGCAGCTTGAAGTGAAAAAACAGGTTTCTTTTATACCCAAATCACAGTTTGCAAATACAGGGGGGGGGGAATTTGCTCTCCCAAAAGCCGACTGTGGGAGGCTTTTGCTCTGCCAGATGTGCATGTGGGTTATTAGTGTTCTCATAAGAATCTCGGTATCTTTTATAGCCAGGATCATTTTTAAAATTATCTTAATAAAGTTTTATTTTTTAATGTACCTGTCCCGTGCATATTTACCTGCCTCCTGCACTAGAAATTCTCAACAATTTCTAATGCCAAAATCACCCTGGAGCTTAGCCTAAAAAAACTCAGCAAACACGTCGGCGGTTTTATATTAAAACATAAAAGAACCTGCATATTTATTTTATGCTCCAGAACTCTTTAGTGCAACGTCTTCTTAAAAATCCTGCGCTACTTCATAAAGCTAAGGTTTGCACTTTGTTTATGATTACTAAATCTCCTTTTATTACAGTTGTAGTAGAGCAGAATACAGATATTTCAAGGAGGCAGAAATGTATTGTAGTATGCAACTATGCCCTCTTCTGCCTAATGCAGGGAAAAAAAAAACTTTACGTCTCTATTAAATTAAATTTAAAGACCAAAGGAGCTTTAGCCACTAATTTTACAGTGAAAAAAAAAAAGACAATATCTCCCAGGAGAGCCCTGAACCAAGCATCAAAATCCAAGGATACCAGATAACTGCAGTTCGACAGTTCGATTCTCACCGGCTCAAGGCTGACTCAGCCTTCCGTCCTTCCGAGGTCGGTAAAATGAGGACCCAGATAGTTGGTGGCAATATGCTGACTCTGTAAACGGCTTAGAGAGGGCTGTAAAGCACTGTGAAGTGGTATATTATAAGATTAAGTGTTATTGCTATTGCTATTGCTATTGCTATTCTATTCTATTCTATTCCATTCTTAATTCAATTCTATTCTAATTTCTATTCTATTCTATTCCATTCTTAATTCTATTCTATTCCATTCTTAATTCTATTCTCTTCTCTTCTCTTCTTCTCTTCTATTCCATTCCATTCTAATTTCTATTCTATTCTAATTTCTATTCTATTCTATTCCATTCTTAATTCTATTCTATTCCATTCTTAATTCTATTCTATTCTATTTTTTATTCTATTCTATTCTATTTTATTCTATTCTCTCTTCTCTTCTCTTCTCTTCTCTTCTCTTCTATTCCATTCCATTCCATTCCATTCTAATTTCTATTCTGTTCTATTCTAATTTCTATTCTATTCTAATTTCTATTCTATTCTATTCCATTCTAAATTCTATTCTAAATTCTATTCTATTCTATTCCATTCCATTCCATTCCATTCCAATTTCTATTCTGTTCTATTCTAATTTCTATTCTATTATATTCCATTCTTAATTCTATTCTATTCTATTTTTTATTCTATTCTATTATATTATATTCTATTCTCTCTTCTCTTCTCTTCTCTTCCCTTCCATTCTAATTTCTATTCTCTTCTATTCTAATTTCTATTATATTCTAATTTCTATTATATTCTATTCCATTCTTAATTCTATTCTATTCTATTTTTTATTCTATTCTATTCTATTTTAGGGGCTGCCACAAAGAAGAGGGAGTCAGGCTATTCTCCAAAGCGCCTGAAGGCAGGACAAGAAGCAACGGGTGGAAACTAATCAAGGAGAGAAGCAACCTAGAACTAAGGAGAAACTTCCTGACAGTGAGAACAATTAACCAGTGGAACCACCTGCCTCCAGAAGCTGTGAATGCTCCAACACTGGAGACTTTTAAGAAGAGACTGGACAGCTATTTGTCTGAAATGGTATAGTAGGGTCTCCTGCTTGAGCAGGGGGTTGGACTAGATGACCTCCAAGGTCCCTTCCAACTTTTTATTATTATTATTATTATTATTATTATTATTATTATTATTATTATTATTATTATTATTATTATTATTATTATTATTATTATTATTATCTATTTTCTTCTATTCTAATTTCTATTCTAATTTCTATTCTATTCTGTTCTGTTCTATTCTATTGCCATGGTGGCGCAGTGGTGAGAATGCAGTATTACAAACTGACTCTGCCTACTGCCAGGAGTTTGTTCCTTACCTGCTCCAGGTTGACTTAGCCTTCCATCCTTCCGAGGGGCCAGGTATCAGGTAACAGGTAAAAACAGCTGGAATATTATTGGGAAGAGCCGTTTTCAAATCCACACTCAACCACCGAAGGCTGGCCTTTATTTTCTGACAGCTCCCACCCATTTCACAGGGTCCTTGTTGTGGGGTAACAACAACAAGGAAGATTTCTGTGTAAGGCGCAGAGGGCAACCAACAACCTCATCTTCCTCAACCAGTTTTGTTTGGGTTTTTTTGCCGATGAGATTGTCCTCGACTTACAAGCCCAAATCAGCCCAAAATTTCCACCGCTAAGCAAGGTTTGTCAGGATAATAATTTAATAGCTAAACAGCTTGTGTAAAGATGTAATGTACAATAGTG
>NW_015392293.1:5033-6567 GCF_001527695.2 Protobothrops mucrosquamatus | reverse complement strand
GATTGGCTCTCTAAACACTCACGCTCATTGGCTACAATCAGGTGAAGGAAAGCTACCTGAGATCAACCTAAGCAAGTTGTGCTTCCTTTTTCTGGTTCTTTGGCTATAACTTTTCATAGAATACAGTACGGATAATTGAACAAACTTTGTTGCATTACGTTCTTGATTAAATTATCTTTCCATTGATATGTAATTTTACGGTACTACTCCAAAAGTAAAGTGGTGTTATTAGCCACCAAACCTCAAAAATACACTTTTCCCAAAAGGTTTCCACAATTTCCTTCCTTCCTTCCTTCCTTCCTTCCTTCCTTCCTTCCTTCTTTCTTTCTTTCTTTCTTTCTTTTTTCCTCCCCACGTTTCTCAGATTCCAAGTGATTAGTTCGCAGCCATTTCCCTGGAAGTAGTGCATGAGTCACTACGGCAAGACATGTCACAACTGGCAATATTGTCAGAGCTGAAACTATGGATTTTAATATAGACGGTGGAAACCCAGCTGTTTCCATCTCGCACATTCAGGTCAGGCATCCTGACTGTAAAAGACCGTTATTTAAATTTCAAGTTGTACGCGACAGAAACATCACGCGAGGTACTCCAAACGTCATTCGTGGCCCTCCGTTGGGGTAAAAAAAAAAAAGGGTGAGGGGGGGACATGAGTCTGAATTTTCCACGGGAGATTATAAAGAGTGTGGTGGCATCCAGTGGCGGCACCCGAAACTGGACTCGCATCATTTCCACAGTGGGAAAGACTGCATTGGCAATAAAAGCAGCACGCTAGATTCACTTCGGTGGTTTCACTGAAATATGACAGGCTCAAAACCCCACTTTCTGCCGTTTTAATAATTAGGTACTTTGAACAAGGGGTCTCTGGGGTCTTCGCAAAGGCCCACAATCTCATATTATTACTCTGTCTCCGGGATACAGAGAGATTATTTTGAAAACTTTTTTTTCCCTTTTTCCTTCGGAGCTCGTCCGCGACGGAATAAATCTCGAGGTAGGCATTGCTTAAAATATTTATACTCCACCTTGCCTTGTGAAAGTTTAGGGCTGCTTGGAAAAGGAAGACCCATTAAACAAGCAGAACTTAACCGTGCTACTTATTTAAATAATACAGAGCCCCCTTCAACAGGGAACATTCATCTTCCGAGTAAATTATTTAAGAGCTCGGTTTATTATCCAGTCGAGATAAGCAAAATCCCGCTCAACTGGTAAGAGGGGTTCCCCGGAAGTGCTTTCAAACTATTTCAGATGCGCTGCCTTTCGGTTTTTCCAAGAGTTGAGAGAAATAAAATCCAGGCAGATAGCAAGTAAGAAGGAAAGTCTGGTGCAGTTTACCCCCTCCACCCCTCCCCTCCCTTCCTCCCCTCCCCTCTTCCTCTCCTCTCCCCTCCTCTCCCTCCTTGCCTCTCTTCTCCCTCCTCCCCTCCCCTTTTCTCTCCCCTCCTTTCCCTCCTCTCCTCCCATCTTCTCCCTCCTCCCCTCCCCTCTCCCTCCTCCCCTCCCCTCTCCTTTCCTGTCCTCTTTCCCCTCTCCCTCC
>NW_015392293.1:0-4042 GCF_001527695.2 Protobothrops mucrosquamatus | reverse complement strand
TCTTCTTCTTCCTCCTCCCCTCTCCTCTCCTTTCCCTCCTCCCCTCCCCTTCCCTCTCCTCTCCTTTCCTCTCCTCTTCCCCCTCCTCCTTCTCCCATCTTCTCCCTCCTCCCCTCCCCTCTTCCTCTCTCTCTCCCCTCTCCTATGCAGAGGGAGATGCATTTTAGAACGTCGGAATGAAGAGGGACAATTATTTGATGGATCCAATTGCAATTTTAGTCCGATATACCAGCTTATCATTTCACTTGCTATTATTTTTCATTGAAAATAATACCGTATCTGCTGTTAAGGGAAACGCTTGTTCAGCAAGTTTTGCCCCGTTTTTATGACTCTTTTTTTCACAGTTGTTAAATGAATCACTGCAGTTGTTAAGTTAGTAACCCATTTGTTAAGTGAATCCAGCTTCTCCATTGACTTTGCTTGTCAGAAAGTCACAAAAAGTGATCACATGACACCGTCACAAATACGAGTCAGTTGCCACGCATCTGAATTTTGATCACGTGAACCTGGGGATGCTGCAACGGTCGTAAGTGTGAAAAACGGTCATGTCACTTTTTTCAATCTTCTTGTTATTTCGAACGGTCACTAAATGAACAGCTGTAAGTCGAGGACTACCTGTATGTTGGACATTGTATCATGTGTTGTTTTAAACTGCATGTTTTTAAGTTTATTGCTAATAAACAATAACTATCCACAACAATAGAAAGTTCTCGCCAAGGTATTTTGCGTTTGGTCCCCATACCGTGTTTCCCCGAAAATAAAATTATAAAATATTATAGAAAAAAACTAGCTGTACCTGGCCACGCGTTGCTGTGGCTCAATCTGGTTAAATGGAAAAGAAAGAAAAGAGAAAGCTTTTATGTCCAACAGATGGCGCTGTTTTTCAAAAAAAGCATGTTTTTACCTGTCACAGGTGTGACATCTATATAATAGTAGGTATATAAAAACACGCGCGCATTCGAATGCAATGTTGTGTCAAAATTTCAAAGCAATCGGTGAAGAACGTTCGGAGATTTAAGATTTTGAACAAACGAACATTTACATTTTTATTTATATAGAAGATTATTATATTATTTTTTTGCTCCCAAAAACGCATTAGGGCTTATTTTCCAGTTAGGTCTTATTTTGGGGGGGGGAAATACGGTACTAAATGCGTCCATCTGGCTGACGATCTTAACTGGGGCTTATTTTGGAGGTGGGGCTTAGATTACGAGCGTCCTAAAAAAAAAAACAGGCTAGGGCTTAATATCTATCATTTTATTTATCTATCTCTTCATCCATCCATTTATTCCTGCCCCTGGAACAGAAAAAAGTGGGAGGCATATCCCATAGCTTTAAAACAAGGAGAGTTTGACCCCTGCTTCCCCAAATTTAATTACTCTGACATTTAGATGAATGGGAAATTTATCAGCAAGCCACTTCCTTCCAACCCATCAAATTCACTGGGTTGGGGGGAAGAAAAAAAGAAAGAAAGCAGCATCTGAATCCCCCCATCTGTGATTAAAAACTCTGATAGAACTTCACTGGGCTTACCGAAGTAGTTAATTATTTACAAATGCTACCTTTAGTAGCTTTGATTTTCCTAAGCGTTCCCTGAAAAGAAATGCAATTATTGTGATCGATTGATGGATAGCCCTGTCTTAAGATACCACCACTAAACTGGACAATCCAGATGACTCAGCTATCCAAGGCTGTCAGCCATCATTGAAGGAGGATAGGAGGCAGCTATGGATACCTTGCTGTCTTGGGAAATGTCATTTATTCTTCCCTGACACGCAGATTCACCTTGGGCACATCCAAAATCCGCAACTCAAGGGTTACACCAGTGGTTCTCAACCTGTGGGTCGGGACCCCATTTGGGGTCGATCGACCATTTCACGGGGGTCGCCAAGCAAGGCTGTCCGACATTTTTTTTGTCCGACATTTTTTTTGTCCGCCATTTTTCCCCCCTTTTCCGGCGGGTGCCTTACCTCCCTTGGGCTGGGCCAGCTGGTGGTCGGCCTGCTCCGTCTCTGCCGCTTGCCAGCTACGCCTCGGCCGGCGCAGGGGGCGGAACCACGCATGCGCGGCGCTCCTGGTCAGGGAAAGTCCTCGACTTACGACCGGTTGGGTAGTCCTCGACTTACAACCGGTTTAGTCCTCGACTTACGACCGGTTCAGTCCTCGACTTACGACCGATTTAGTCCTTGACTTACGACGGATTGGGGTCGCGGCATTAAAAAGGTTGAGAACCACTAGAAGGCAGAGTCGCAGCGGTTAAATACCGGCATTCATTTTCCATGAACCTCATCGCTATACAGGCAGTCCTCAACTTAATGACATAATGTTGTTAAGTGAGACATTCGCTAAGTGAATTTTCCCCCCTTTTATGACCTTTCTTGCCACAGTTGTTACTAGGAATCACCGTAGTTGATAAGCTAGGAACACGTCTGTTAAGTGAATCTGGCTTCCCCATTTATTTTTGCCTGTCAGAAGGTCGCAAAAGGGAATCACGTGACCGTGGGACACCGCAACGGTCATAAGTATGAGTCGGTTGCCAAGCGTCTGAATTTTGATCACGTGACCGTGGGGAGGCTACAAAGGTCGTAAGTGGGGGAAAACGGTCGTAAGTCACTTCTTTTCAGTGCCGTTCAGAATGGTGACTAAATGAACTGAGGTAAATGAACTCCCTGTAATTTGTTCCTAAATGAACTGAGGTAAATGAACTTCCTGTAATTTGTTCCTAAATGAACTGAGGTAAATGAACTCCCTGTAATTTATTCCTAAATGAACTGAGGTAAATGAACTCCCTGTAATGTGTTCCGCTTTCTACACCCGCTCCTTTTTTCTCTTTCACTTGACTGCTTGACCTATTCTTACAGAGGACTAGCAACATTTTTCTTACTTCATGGAGCAAAGCCCTGCGATTCCTTCAAGTGCCTTTAATTTATAAGGAGGAGGGATGTCCCCAAAATATCAAAGGACAAAGACTACCGTGTCTTAATCCAGCTTTTCGTTGTTGAGATCTTTCCTATTATGTGGCATGGTTAAAACAGCCGAACTGAAATTAAAATAAAGGTTTCTATTGAGACTATGTTGTCGTCGGTTTTTTTTTCCCACCAGGCATGTTGCTTTTTGGTCTTTTTCATTCCAGGCTGGGGAGGAAAAAGGTGTTTATCAATCCACACATTTTTCACTACGTTAAACATGGCCTGCAATTAGGCTACTTAAAAGCATAATTAACAGCCCTCCTTTCTAACGCCTCTGATCTGTGAAAGACATTCGGAAGGGGACCCCGCAGTTTTCTTTGCTGCCGCAAACCCCAGAACATAGAAAAAATTGGGAGGGGGGTCTTCTAGCCATTTAAGGGCTCCCCCCAGTTGACTGATAGGAAAACTTCTACATGTCAGTCAATCATATTTGTTTGGGGGTATCTCAGAGAACACGTAAAAACGTAAACTGAAAAAAAAAACCAGGGAGAAAGAGAGAGAGAAAGGAAGGAAGGAAGGAAGGAAGGAAGGAAGGAAGGAAGGAAGGAAGGAAGAAAGAAAGGAAGGAAGGAAGGAAGGAAGGAAGGAAGGGAGGGAGGGAAGAAGGAAGAAAGGAAGGGAGGAAGGAAGAAGAAAGAAAAGGAGGGAAGAAGAAAGAAAGAAAGAAAGAAAGAAAGAAAGAAAGAAAGAAAGAAAGAAAGAAAGAAAGAAAAAGGAAGGGAGGGAGGGAGGAAGGAATAGAAAGGATGGAAGGGAGGGAGGGAGGGAGGGAGGGAAGGAAGAAGAAAGAAAAGGAGGGAAGAAGAAAGAAAGAAAAGGAAGGAAGAAGAAAGAAAGAAAGAAAGAAAGAAAGAAAGAAAGAAAGAAAGAGGAAGGAAGGAAGGAAGGAAGGAAGGGAAGAAAGAAGAAAGAAAAGGAAGGAAGAAGAAAGAAAGAAAGAAAGAAAGAAAGAAAGAAAGAAAGAAAGAAAGAAAGAGGAAGGAAGGAAGGAAGGAAGGGAAGAAAGAAGAAAGAAAAGGAAGGAAGAAGAAAGAAAAGGAAGGAAGAAGAAAGAAAGAAAGAAAGGAAGGAAG
>NW_015392292.1:15006-19045 GCF_001527695.2 Protobothrops mucrosquamatus | reverse complement strand
AAATCTCCAAAGAAGAGAGAAAAACCTAAATGAGATCTATTTTTAAATATAAATCGGAAAAAAACATTTAAAGAGAACAAAGCATGCTACATATTACGATATTAAAATCCATTACCTCGAAGTAAAAAAGAAATTGATTTGTTTTGAGAGTTGAACCAAATTAAACTGTTTTTTTTATGAAAAAGAAAAGTCTCCTCAATATTATTTTCATTTTCCAGGCTCTTGCCAAAGCCAAGAGTAAGCCAAGGGTATCCAACCTTGGCAACTTTAAGATTTGTGGACTTCAACTCCCAGAATTCCTAGCTGGGTAAACTAGCTGGGGAATTCTGGGTTTTGAAGTCCACGGGTTTTAAAATTGCCAAGGTTGGACACCCCTGGTGTAATCAATCAATGGAGCATTTAAAATAAAGCATTAGATTGCTCCACTGTCCGTAAATATTCAGATCTTCTAACTTAACATTTAAAGGCCAAAAATAGGGGGACAAATGGGGAAGAACATTGGCAAATCCTCCCCCACTCCATTTTTTATTGCTCAATGCCTACAAATTGTTTCGATATTTTCACAACAAGAGCTGTGAGTTTCAGGAAGTGCATGGGATAAAATGGGAGACTTTATCCCACTTTTAAATATTGCATTAAGCTTTCAAACTTCACAGTGTAATTAGGGAACAAACAACACAAGCCATTAAGTTTACTATTTCTCATTAAAACTATCATTTTCAAGTCATGTGCATTTTTCATGACAGATTTCCAGTGGAAAAGATGACCTTATACTTCTGCTTTTGCATAGGGGATGCTTAGCTTTACAGCCTCAGTATAACAAAGATGTGATTAGTGTTGCAACTGATGTATATAAATTGACAAGATGACTCTGAAAACTTTTTAAAGATCAGCGAGTGATGCTTTTGGTGAACTTTCTTATAAGCAAAACCAGATATAAACTGATTGTGACACTTATTATTATTACATTATACATTGATGTAATTGTTAATGTTATTTCTATTCTTACTATTAATATAATCGCTGTCACTATTTCTGCCAGATCTTATTTATATACCTCTGTTACTTGTCAGAATAAAATATATGACTATATGACTAGCAGGCCTATTTACACCTAGCTCCAGCTATGACTGATGACCTTGTCTATGAGGATTAGCCAGGTGAACAAACACACCTGAGAGGAAGTTAGACATTGGTCAGGTGACTTAATGGCTCTGATTAGAAGGAATCTGAGACAAGCAGTTCCTGAAAAACTGCTTGATAGATTTGATATGTTCAGTACAGCAACAGGATGTGGGAAAAAGTGGGTGACATTGAATACCAAAAGTTGTACTGTTTAGCGAGATAGGAAAAAATGTTTATTGATTTCAAAATTCTGGATGTAGAAATATAGTAGTGGAAAGTGGGAGGGGGGGGAACCTGTTCTGGTTAATACTATAGTAATATTATTGGTCTCTAGATTTGTCACGACACTCCTGCATTTGTTTTTGAAAAGGAAAGTTAAGATACGGTACATCGACTTTCAGCATAAAACGTCTTAGCATATTGTGATTAAAATCATTAACAGTTTGGAGAGCTAGTTGAACCAATGTTATATGGGTGGGGTATGTAAATTTTGTGAACTATGCAAACTATATCTTAAGTCTTTTGAATCTTGCAGTCTTGGTTTGCATTAATTAGGATTCCATCTAAAGAAAGGGTTGAGAGATAAAGATCAGTCCCAACATAACTTAAACATTAAAATGGAGGAAGGGAACCAAAGGGGACTATTCAAAGAGTTGATATTGCCCTTTAAAATGCAGACACATGACCCCGAAGATCTATATCCTGTATACCTGTCTAGACAGTGTCATCATGTATGAATACAGTTTTCTGGGTGCCCCTGATAAATAGGTGAGGGAAGTGTTGTAGCTGTGAACACTCTGGTTCCAGACCATGATTTTTTTATTTCCCCAAGCATACCCATTGCAGTACCACACATTTTAGTGCTTTGTAAACAGCAGGAATGAGTCTCTTGTATTGAGTAGTTGGTCCTATATCTCATTCATTTAGAACAGGGGTCACCGAACTTGGCAATTTTAAGAGTTATGGGCTTCAACTCCAAAACATCTGCAATATGCAAGGATTCCAAGGAAAATATTTTGGATTTTCTTGAAACAAAACAGATACATATATATCTTCAAATCAATAAAACATGAACACCAGGAGTATAATAAACTAGAAAAGTTTAATACCATTAATAATCACCAAGCTTTCGTCGGTAGCTTCCAACATCGTCAGGGCTAAATGCCAGTCCATGGGAGAGTTCCTTTATAGATAACATGTCGTTTGCGCCCGGCTCCTGGACCTTGTCACCGGTCCCAATTGATTGGGCTGTGCTCTAATGTTAGTTTTAACGTTATTAGCAATACATATATATGTATATACATATATGCATATATATATGTATATGCACATATGCACATATACACATACAGCCATTTTGTAACTAGGCAGGGATTTTTCCATGCAGCAATTTTAGAGAAATTGCTTTAGTTCCCACAGGCTGTTCAAACAGCCCAGAGCTTAAATATTCTATGTGGCGCAAACCAAACAGTCTGCCTTTGTTTGGCCTATAGTTTTTGTTATCCTTCAAAGAGCTTTCTACAACTGCTACAAAATCATTATTGTTTTGGCATTATTCCTGACACTTTTTCCTGACATTATTTATTTAGTGTGCTGCATATTACTCTCTCAGAACAAAGCTGAAAAATAGTCCCACAAATGCCATTTCAGGAGGGTGAAAAAAACATTTTATCATTTGCATGACTGTGGGTGTGGCCATTAACTTTTTCAGATCTTCAAGGCCATTTGTTAGCTGTATATAAAAAGTTAAAACATTATTCTTGGGTTATTAGATTTCTTGACACAATTCTATACTATTTTAAGGCCTGTAATTCTAAATCATATATATTCCTAAATGCTCTGTGTGGAATATATGGGAAGAAAGTTCATTCTCAGAATGAAATAACTGCAGACGAAATAATGGAATATTTAAAATCAATGTATAACTTTTATTATATTTTATTATATTTTTTATTATATTTTACTTAGGGACGATTTTAAGAATAATTTTAATAGGAACAACAGCTTCTAATATTTGGTTTTTAATTTGGTTTTATAGGGGTTTATATTTTTTGTATTTTGTATTTGTACTTGTTTTAATATGCTGTGCACCGCCCTGAGTCCTGCGGGAGAAGGGCGGTATATAAATTAAATTAATAATAATAATAATAATTAATAATATTCATATTTTTAAAAAACCTCCTTTTTATGATCCTGTGATCCCTTGATTTGGGATAGAGTCAAGGTGACTAGATGGAGCTGAGCTAATGACCATTCAAAGTCACCTAGAATTGAATTCTCAACCTTCCGAGTGGTAAGCGAGCATCTTCACCACTAGGTCGCTCAACTTGTATATAAAGAAAAAAAAGGATAACTTTATAACCATTCTCAAAATAGAAGTAAGACCAGTAAATATCATAACAAAAAGATAAAATAAAAGATTACTAGCATTAAATTATAAAATATTTAACATAATAATTGGAGAAACCTATAAAATGGCAAAATGTGGTTTAAATCGGTCCGCAGCATGCCAGCAACCAGACCACACAAATGAGCGAAGCTCCATCTGTGGGATGCAGGCAGCACACGAAATCACGTCCCTCCGGTCCACAAGAAAACCTTTCTTCACGGAACTGGTCCTTGGTGCCCAAAAGGTTGGGGGCTGCTGGTTCAAAGGCTATAAATTGTTAAGCCAGGTAATTATAGATAAATATATAAGAAATATTAGGATCTGATTCTTCCGGTGGCAGGCGTCTTCGTCGGTCGCAGCTGTTTGCTGCCTCCCGCCTGTTTCGCGTAAAAGCCGGTTTGACAGCTAGCATCAGCTGTCAAACGGCTTGATACCTTTCCCCTGGGCATAAGGGGATAGGTGAGCTGCCCGGGGTAGGAGTTGAGTTCCCGAGTCGTCCTATATGGACGATGTAGGTGAGAACTC
>NW_015392292.1:0-13070 GCF_001527695.2 Protobothrops mucrosquamatus | reverse complement strand
GGAGGAGATGGATTGTTTATAAATAGAGTTTGTGGAGTTAGAGATATTAATATTTGTTTACCTATATTTGAATATTAGCCTGGGATTTGGTTTGGGAAGTCCGGGGGGGTGGGATATATTATAATATTGTGTAATACTTGTGATGTTTTTTTCTTTTTTGGAAAACAATAAAAATTTTATATTGAAAAAAAAAAAAAAAAGAAATATTAGGATCTATAAGACACTATAACCATTTTAATCTACCCTAATTTGTGGTCAGCACAATACTTGGTGTAGCCCGACTAGGATACAATTGGGATTATTGCAGTCCTATTCCAACTAATAAGTGAGATAACAAGATACATATAACCTAACTGGAATGGTATATGTATATGCAAAATGAAAAGAAAAAAGATTATATTTATTGAGTTATGTTATTATGATACATATTGAATTATGATAACTAGGCAGGGCTCAGTATCACCTCCCAACCAGGAGTCATTTGTTTAGTTTTACCATTCACTACGTATGATACAATTTACAGATTATTTCTGGAAATAGTTCATTAATCATGGAGATATACAAATTATGTATATTGACAGATTTATAAACAAGCCACATTATTTCCACCATCTCCTCTGCCCATTTTACACGAATATGGTTTGAAGGTGGGAACTCTGAGTAGTAGTTTTTTGTGTCTGTGTACCTTCCTTTTTTAAAAACTAGATACAGTTTTAATGGGAGGTGATTACTACTCAAGCATACCCCAACTAGAGATCAAATCTATCACTTCTTAGAAAAATCAATTGAAATTCCAAACTATGGAGGTTTATAACACCTATGTTCTTCCACCCAGTAGTATGTAGGGTATTTCCACATCTCTGCTTTGTAAGCCAATTTATTTTCTATTCATCTACAGCAGGGCTCTCCAAACTTGGCCCTTTTATGACTTGTGGACTTCAACTCCCAGAATTCCTCAGCCAGGCACACTGGCTGAGGAATTCTGGGAATTGAAGTACACAGGTCATAAAAGGGCCAAATTTGAAGAACCCTGATCTACAGATAAAGTTTGACTTACAACACTTCATTTAATGACCATTCAAAGTTACAACAGCCCTGGAAAAAGTGGCTTATGACCACTTTTCACACTTATGACCGTTACAGTATCCCAATGGTCACGGGATCAAAATTCAGACGCTTGGCAACTGCATGTTTTTATGATGGTTGCAGTGTCCTGGGACTATGTGATTACCTTTTGCAACCTTTTGGCAAGCAAAGTCAATGGGGAAGCCAGATTCACTTAACAACTGTGTTATAACTTAATAATTCAGTAATTCACTTAACAACTGTGGCAAGAAAGGTTGTAAAATGAAGCAAAACTTAATAATTGCCTTGCTTAACAACAAAAATTTTGAGCTCAATTGTAATCATAAGTCAAGGACTATCTGTACTGGATATTTAAAATACATAGAAGGCAACTGGATTATTTTAAAAGTATTGAGCTTGATAACTGGTGAGAACTGTTGCTTTATCTACCATCTAGTTCCTAAGCCTTTTCTTTCCCTGCAACCTCAGCTGCCACAGCACCCACACAATATTTAATTGTGTGTGTNAAAACTCTCTAAAAGAGAAAAGAATGGAACAACAAAGGAAATGTTTTGAATTGGTACTGTATGCTAAGTACACACAACTGTTAAAAAGAAAACAAGTGGTGTTTAAAATGTTTCAGCCTAAGTGATAAGAATTATACAATCTGTACTGTACATTTACTAAGAAATAATTTTTATACCCCTTCCAGCAGTTTTGTGGTTGCTTAATCCAATTGTTCTACGCGAATAGACATAATTGACTTACAAGTGTGGATTGGCCAAAAGTTAACTTGGGAGACCTCAGGAACAATGCGTGGGATGTTGCCCACCAGACTAGACTAGATATGAGCTAATATGAATGACTTGGACTGAGCAACAAATTATCAAAATCCACTTTTCCATGCCACATCATTGGGACGCTTGGATGGTTTTAGTTGGCCAGATTTATATTAGTTTTGAGTTAGTCATCACAAGAATTTCAGGCACTTTTTCCATTTCTGCTGCACTAAAATTCAGAAGCTTAACATAAAAATAACGGGATTTGGCCTCACAATAAGCTTAGTCACAACTGTCTTCATTCCCAGATTTAACAGCTGTTTCATTTCCCCTTCCCCATTTTACCAACAGATAAGCTCCACCAAAACAAGGAAGGAATTTGAATGAGGAGGTAATAAGCTTGGGCTGTCAGTCCCAACAAGACTGGCTGGCAGGGGAGGGCAAGTCCTTCGGCATCTGTTTCTTTAGCCCAAGTCTGCCTTGTGGCTACAGTTGTCCATTTTGATTGATTTGACTCCCAAGCTGATGTTTTTTTCACCGTTTCATTCAGCTTGTTCAGATGACTGTGACATGCAGTCCAGATGCAGCGAAGCTGACAGAGAATGTGAGGAGAACCAGACAGATGACAAGTTTTCCCATTTTCTCAGCCCTGATACAGGATGATCTGTCTGTTGATGATGGGCCAAACCCTGTCATTTATTTACTTACTGCTGTAATGTAGGTAAATTAAATAGGGAGGAAGAAATGTGATACCATACAAGTAGAGAAAGTTGAAATATTTATAAATACACATGTTTTTCAAAACTTCTGGGCACGCATCATTGTAATGTAATATGGAATCCTAGTGCACAATAAGCACAAGCCTTAATGTCAGGGGAGTCAACCTCATTAAGGTGCCACCTTCGATATCTAAGCATATAAGGCTTGAGTGAGGAGTTTTATTCATGATGTAATATATATCAGTGTGGTTCACCACCACGATGTTCTCCAGAAATTCATCCACAGGGAGGAAGGAAGAGCCCACTGTACTTTCATCTTATGAGTATGCAGCATGGAGCTTGTTCAGGCAAAACCCTAACTTAAACTGACAGTTATCAAGCAGAAAGCAAACATTTGTGAGTGACCTTTAACCTATTTGCCTTATGGTTAGGCCTTCTGAAATTTATGATGGCAAGAATTTAGCATCCCATTAACTTGCATTCTCAGATAGGAGCTTGTGCCTTGGTGAAGAATGTCTGCTGTCACTTTCCATTTTCCTCAGCTTTGGACAGAAATTATGGCTGCAAGGAATTCTTAGGACACTTTAGCAGCCATTTAGTTTTGGACTGTGTTAACCCAACGCATCTTTAGAATCTAGTATTTTCTTGCTCAGAGGTCTCTTTCCTGCTTTATATTTTAAAATTGAAAGAGAAAAATTGTTTGGAAATACTGTGAAAAACAAAAGGTTTTGCTTTATAGAGGTACACAAAATATTGCTAACATAATACTATAGTATTAGACTAACCTAGGACTAGTCTAGCACTAATGATGTTACCTAGTTTGGGTAATAAACACCCGCAAGAAAGCAACCACATCAGAGAGCACCAAGGACCTCTCATAGTAATGTGTCTATATACTTTGAAAATAAAATGGTGGTTGGTTGCAGGCCAGTGCTTTGCTTGAAAGTGTTCCTGCCTTTCTCAATCCTCCCCATCTCCAAAATGATTAAGTTGGTTTGATGGGGACATCTTCAAGGTTAGAGAGGATGGTGGGCAAACCTCACTGCTTCCTGACAAGAAGGTATTATGTAGCAGGCTTGTAGACTATCAATCAGCCTTGCTCTCAGCATTCAAAATGTGCTTGCTCCTGAAAATGTTGCTTACTCCAAGACTATTCAATAATCACACCACCCAAGTTTTGTGATATTCTCCCACTAGCATAAGGCATCTCATTTTAAGGGTTGTAGAATCGTTTTGTGTCCTCCATGTTGGAGTAGCAGACCAATATATGCATAGGGTACAAGGCTAAGGGCGGCTGCTTTACAGGGGCTGAATCATAGGTGACACAAATGATCTCTAATAAATTCCTAAAATACTCCAGTTGGTGCTCCTGGGTCAGAAAAAGGTACCGTATAAAAATGAAGCATAGAACTCAGGACTGACATACTTGTTGAAATAGCAGGCTGGGAGTAAAGGGGAAGGGGAAAAAACTGTTCTCAAATAAAGACAGTTTAGCAAAAAGCTCTCCTTTCATTACACAAAGAATCTCTTTGCAAAAAATGCCATAAAACTGAATGCAACACATTTAACTGCCTTGCTTAGCAACAGAAATTCTGGTCCCACTTGTGATCGTAGGCTGAGGACTACCCATAGGCAATATGTAACTATTTCCAGGAAATTTGTGGCACTAGGTTTATTTTTCCTTTTAATGTCCCCATTGTATATACTGTTTGTGAATTTGTGAAGAAGCAAAGTAAAATGAGTTTAGTGAGCTGCACAAGGAAAAAAAAAAGGGGGGGGAGCAGCAAACAATAATCTAGTTAAATCAGTGGGCTTAGTGCTTAAATATGGCTGGATGATTCTTAACATGAAAACAAATAAACAGTTTGTTGGCCCTGAGCTCAATTTTAGGATCCTTCATAGAGTCTTGTTTGCAGCAAATAAAGTACGTTCCCCAGTGTAAACTCTACTTCACCACTGATGCTCTCATTCTCACTTCTCTCCTGTAAACACCACACAGCAATTAATATTCTGAAGTTCTTCACATGAGATTTGGAAAGGAGGAAAAAGCAGATATACTTAAGGGACAGGAATTGTCCTTAATTATTGTCAGTAATTCTCCTATCTTAATGATATAACTGGAAGATCTTGATCTGCCAACTGGAGAAATGTTTTTCAGATTATAGCACACATAGATCAAATTTCTATAGTGCAAACACTTGGGAGCCCCTAAAGTTAAGAAGGATACATACTAGACGAACGCATGTATGTCTACTCAGAAGAAAAAGCTGCTAATTAACTAGGTGAGGATGAAAAATCTATCACATGAAAATGTTGACCCAAATGTATTTGGACCTCTTGAATGTAGAATGGAATGGGATGGAATGGAATGGAATAGAAATAAATAATGGAATGGAATGGAATGGAATGGAATAGAATAGAATAGAATAGAATAGAATAGAATAGAATAGAATAGAATAGAATAGAATAGAATAGAAAATAGAAAATAGAAAACAGAAAACAGAAAACAGAAAATAGAAAGGGAATGGAATGGAATGGAATGGAATGGAATGAAATGGAATGGAGTGGAGTGGAGTGGAGTGGAGTGGAATGGAGTAGAGTGGAGTAGAGTGGAACGGAACAGAACAGAACAGAGCAGAATAGAATAGAATCTGGAAGGGACCTTGGAGGTCTTCTAATCCATCCCCCTGCTGAAGCAGGAGACCCTATACCATTTCAGACAAGTTTTCAAGGTTTCGTGGTTGTTGTTGTGTTAGACTGTTGGGATCCAACCCGAAAATCTACTAAAAATAATGGACCTGAATCTTTTTCAATTTTTAGTGTTCTGGGAAAAGATTGAAAAGGAAAGCTGAATTCAAGAACATCAGTGCCAGAATAAACTACAATCTCTTATGAAAAACAAAAATAAATGTTTGAATAAAAATGTCCTAAATTGAAAAATGTATTAAAATTGCAGCAAATAATAACACAGATTTATGAGATGAAAGGGCAATGCAGGAGACAGAGAGAGAGGGAGAGGGAGAGGGAGAGAGAGAGATTGGTGCAGATTGGTATAATGGCTAAAGAGCTGGGTTAGAAATCAGAAGGTGATGAGTTCTAGTTATCCCTTAAACATAAGAACCAGTTGGATGACTTTGGTCTAATCCAGGGCTCTTCAAACGTGGCCCTTTTATGACTTGTGGACTTCAACTCCCAGAATTCCTCAGCCAGCGTGCCTGGCTGAGGAATTCTGGGAGTTGAAGTCCACAAGTCATAAAAGGACCACGTTTGAAGATCCCTGGTCTATCCCTTTATCTCAGCCTACACCAATGTGCCAGGTTGTTGCTGCCAAAGTAGGGATGGGAGTATTAGGTAGAATGCTGCTTTGAGCTAACCAACATAAAAGTGAGATAAAAATTAAATAAAAATAGTGAAGTGACTAAATGAAACATATACCATGATTCAATTTGTATTAAGCCATGCAACAAACAGGGCCATTTTTACATACACAATTTATAACATAAAATGTAGATACACGTAGAGCTTTATGGCACTCTGGGTTCTCTCTAGCCAAAGTCATCTGTCTGTTATCAGATGAATATCCGGTTATAACTTGCTATACAGGTAGTTCTCGAGTTATAACAGTTCATTTAGTGACTGCTCAAAGTTACAACAGCACTGAAAGAAGTGACTTATGACTGTTTTTCACACTTATTATTATTATTATTATTATTTTAATTTCTATACCGCCCTTCTCCCGCAGGACTCAGGGCGGTGCACAGCATATTAAAACAGATACACATATCAATAAAAAAATAAAAACCCCTCTAAAACCAAATTAAAACCAAATATTCGAAGCTGTGTTCCAATTAAAATTATACCTAAAATCGTCCCTAAATAAAATCCTCCTTAGGTCAGGCCCGCTTATGAACATTGCAGCACCCCTATAGTCACGGGATCAAAATTCAGACTCTTGGAAACTGCATGTACTGTATTTATGATGGTTGCAGTGTCCTGGGACTATGTGATCCCCTTTTGCAACCTTCTGACAAGCAAAGTCAATGGAGAAGCCAGATTCACTTAACAACCATGATACTAATTTAAAAACTGCTGTGTTTCACTTAACAACTGTGGCAAGAAAGATTATAAAATGAGGCAAAATTCTGTCTCGCTTAGCAACAGAAATTTTGGGCTTAATTAGGGTCGTAAGTTGAGGACTACCTGTAGTTTGTCATGATCTATCCTCAAATTAAAAAGGAAAGGAAAAGTTGAATAATCTTGATTAAGATTAAGAGAGATTGACTACAGATAAGTTTTGGAAGTACTGGAAGACTACAGATAAGTTTTGGAAGTACTGGAAGACTGATCAGTGTTGACAATGGAGATGGGAAAAGTTAGTTCAAGTAAGAATAGAGAGAGGAATAAAATATAAATTAGCAAAGCTTGAGATTCATAATGGCATTCACAGAAAGAAAAATGTAAAAGTGCCATATTATGAAGCCTCTTAGTTTGCCTCTGAATATCAGAAACTGGTAAACAGATGGAGGTGAACGCTAACCATTTTTGTTATGCTTCACTGGTTGTGTTGTTCCAAAAGGCATCGGTTGGCCATTTGCAAACAGAAAACTGGAGTAACAAGACTTTTGATCTGATCCAGCAGGGTTTAACTTACGTTCCATTCGTTTTTCAAGGTGAAGGCAGAAAGTTACTGAAATATGCTAAATAATGTAACTGAAATTAAATAAAATCAAAGAAGGTATAAAATCCTCGGAGTTGCAATTCCGTTTTTATCCTGCAATTTCCCCAAATATCTTGCCTTCTGATCCAACGATTCCTTCCCAGTTTTTCTCACTAAGCAGTAGTTGTGGATACTGGATTGGGGATGAACATTTGCAAAATATTGGCTAGGTTCATAGCACAAATGGAATCACAAAGCAGCCAATCAAAAATCACTTATTGTGTTCATCTTTTTAGGAATGTTTCAAAAAGATATTAGTTTTTAAAATGCTTTTTATTTTTTAAATTTATTTTTATCTCACTTTTATTATTTTTATGAATAACTCAATGTGACAAACATACCTCCTTCTTTTGGATAAATATCAAAGTACTCTGCCTTAGACTAATAATGGTCCTCAAAAATAATAGATCCTCACGTTGGTTCAACTCAACAACTCCCCACAAGTTCATTTGTTAAAAAAAAGTCTGAGAAATATTTCCAAAGACAGGGCATCCTCTGGTAAATCTAGTCACCCTGAGGCAGACCTCTCTTCTGTTTTTGGTCTTTTATTCGTTTGAAAAAGGAGAATATTGGGACTATTGAACTATAGGTAGTCCTCGATTTACGACCACAATTGAGCCCAAAATTTCTGTTGCTAAGTGAAACAATGTTACGTGAATTTTGCCCCATTTTACAACCTTTCTTGCCACAAATTATTCAATGAATCACTGCAGTTGTTAAGTTAGTAACACAGTTGTCAAGTGAATCTGATTTCCCCCGTTGACTTTGCTTGTCAGGTCGCCAAAGGTGATCACATGATCCCAGGACACTTTCTTCAGTGCCGTCATAATTTGAACGGTCACTAAATGAACTGTTGTAAGTCAAAGACTACCTGTATAGACAGTTGCCAAGCCCATCTAGCAGGGGCATAATCGGTGAAGCAGGAACACACAGATTTCAATACGGAGGGTTGAGGGAAGACTTCGGGGTATTGAATTTTGGAAACTGCAATAATCACCCCAGTCTTCCTTTAATAGAGAGTTAGTTAAGCAATGCCTCTTTGAAAAGATTTTCAATTCTCTTATTTTCAGGATTTCAGCAGCCTGGACTGAGATAAGCTACTCATGAACTCCTATCTCATCTGTTGGTTGTTCGTGTCCAGCTGGATATTATTTTTTCTCCTCACATCAGTTCTCAATCAAAAATCAGCATTTATCATGTAAACGTTGTTATTTCCTGTCATTGTTCAGGGTTGGGAATGTCTCTTGAGGATTTGGTGGGTGACTTGTACCACAATGTTTCCATCTCCCTCTGCCCAACTAGCACATTCTGCTCTAAATGAAAACTCCCTCTTGGTTGATTGACCTTGAATCAACTTTTAATTTAGAAGAAAATCTTTACAGTGAACAAGTATTAACTCTACGAAGGCTAAATAAAAGGACAGAATATTCCTATTTTTTCTGTCGTATCTAGAAACTAGTCAAAAGTTCTAATAACTGTGGAAATATAAGCAACCAACCATTTTCAGATTTGCAATAAATCACATCCCATGGACTGTCTCCCTATGGCCCATCACATTCTCTTTGATGTGCCAAAAGTATCTCCTTAATCAACCTATTTGTGGCTGTAGAAAAGCAACTAAAAGATTACATCTATGTTCCCCGTAGCCAATTTTAAGAGTACCATCTGTGAAATTTGTACCCTGTTATTAATGTTTTCCAATGGATACCATCTGAAAGAAAAAGAAGGCATATAGTAAAGCTTTAATTCCTACCACGACATTAAACTTTCTTTTATATAAGGAATTCACTAACATTCTTTTAACAAATTTATTTATTACAGGACTCATTTACATAATAGGATGAAGTATTATTTTTCAGATGGAAAGATGACGTTTCTTAGGAGTTCATCAGTTAAAGGCATTATTAAAGATGTTCTTAACTAAATATGGGCTAGCTGTTCTTAAGATGAGATTTATCCCAGCCAATTGTGGAATGAGTGCGATAAGGCAGTTTTATTTTTGCCTCTGTCTCCTTCTTCTGGATTCTAGGATGAGTCACTTGATTCAAAAATTACATATTGAAGTTCTCTCTGCCCCAATATCTGGCTTAAACCTTCCAATTTTAAGGATTTAAAAGCAATATTAATGGATAATGTGGCATGCAAAGGGCATTTTTCATCAATTTTATTCTAACTTAAAGCAAGCAATATCTCTCTCTAGAGAAATTACACGAATACCTAAAGAATGTAAGATGTAAAGATAAAATTTTTTTACCAAGGATTACGGAAGAACAGAAACAGATTTTGAATGGATCTATAATAATAAGGGAAGTTTCTGAAGTATTAAAGCAAGATTAAACCAGGAAAAGTGCCTGGATCACATGGATTATGAAGTTCTTATTATATTATAAATATTTTGAGGATGAACTTTTGCAAGCTTTACAAAATATGATAAACTCTTACTTAGAAGAAAGAAAAATGCCAGAGAGTTAGAAATAGGTCAACATAGCACTAATACCTAATGAGGGACAAGTTTTGACTAACAATAAACTATAGGCCGATATTGTGACCATGAATCCTGCTTCAGCAATATTCTGTTTTCTTGTACATCAGTAACAATGGTCTCCTCCATGTGACAATAATAAGGAAAAGCAGAGAACGTTTTAAACTGAGCTATTATAGTTATTAGGAATTTACCAGGACTATGCTAGAACAGTCCCCTCATGAGAAAAAAGAGTATAATGAAGTTTATTCCCAGGCATGTTATTCCTAAGAATTCTTCCTCAAACCCAGTGGTGGGATTCAAATATGTGAATAACCAGTTCTCTGTGTGGATGCCGCTTCCGGAAGTCCATTCTGGGCCTGGGCAACAAAAAATTAGCTACCGGTTCTGCCGAACTGGTGCGAACTGGCTGAATCCCACCACTGTTCAAACCATATTTCCTATAACCAAAATGCTGAACTTCAGATGTTAGGCTTTGGAGCTTCTTTTGCAACCATTGTACATGAAGTTTAGATAAGAATGAACTGTGTGGAAAGTTTAAGTAAGAGGAAGTATTCTTCTAGTGTTGTAATTTGGAATTGCCCAACTTGATAGATCTGCATAATATGCTGTCTGATCTTTAAAGATTACACACATAGACACAACCCATTAATCATAGTCATTGACAATAATCTAGTACGTAATAGGAAAATATTACTGGAAAATAGGAAAACTTCAGGGATGTCAGCTGCTGGAGACAAGCAGTTTGAGATGATTATTTCCATCTTATTGTGTTTGTGGATTCCTTAGGGATGCTTGGCTGAACCATTTTTAGAAATGAATTTGTTTGACTAAACTCTGTCACAATATGTTCCAGAAAAGTTACATTTTTACAATTTTCTTACTAGACATTCTCAGAAATGATTGGGAATAAGTCACTATGTATGTATATGGTTTTAGATGGCAGATTCAGCAAAAGTCAAATATTTATCCATATACTTTAGAAGCAGTTGTTATAAAAAACAGAGAGCTAAAGAAACAATCATCCCAGAGTGTTTATTCAAAACTTACCCCCCTTTTTCCCCCCACTGTATGCATGGATATATTTCTCAGAGGCAACTTTGGATTAGGAAGTAGAAACATGGAGTATGCTTTGCAATCTGTTACATTAAATGCATTAAAAATCATCATAGTTGCTATGTGGCATTTTTAACAGAACAATTCTAAAATGCGTATACAGATTATAAATGGCACACTGTGTCAGCATTGCTTCCCATGTGATTTCATTTTCTATTTATAGCTGAAATGAAACACTTGATAAGAAAAAAAAATCCAATCCAAAGAAATGCCCAGAAATCTTATACAATTTTTCTTTTATGTACATCAATTAACAGATTATCTTTTGCTGCCTTGTATCTTCTGCAGACACCAAGGTGGGGGGGGAACGTTCCTATCATGACGCATAATATACCGATGTAATCTTCATCCCCTGCCATTAAATGCAACTGTGAAGGGGGAATACATACAGTATATATAAAATCATGAAACAATGGACACTCTTTTAGGGCTTGATACACTCGGTGGGATCAAAACAATTCACTTCCATTACTTACAAGATTGCTAGATGTACTTTAAAATAAGTTCCTTGATGGCTTTCTGTTCAATTTTTGCTGCTTGTCTGAATTCTTGCTCTTTTTTTTTTGTACAGGTATTCTCACCTTACGACAACTGAGCCCAAATATTCTGTTGCTAAGCAAGAGAGTTGTTAAGTGAGTTTTGCCGCATTGTATAACCTTTCTTGCCACAGTTGTTAAGTGAATCGCTGCAGTTGTTAAGTTAGTGACATGGTTGTTAAGTGAATATGTCTTCCCCATTAACTTTGATGGTCAGAAGTTTGCAAAAGGTGATCACATTACTTTGGGACATTGAAACCATCATAAATATGAACCCGTTGCCAAGCATCTGAATTTTGATCACATGACCATGGGGATGCTCCAACAGTCGTAAATGTGGAAAAGAGTCATAACTAACTTTTTTTCAGTGCCATTGTAACTTCAAATGGTGTGCTGTCCCGTTAACTCACACACACACAGAGACGTAACTGTGGTTTAGTGAGTTTATTAATATTTCCCAGCAATTCCCTTCACCAAAAACCCAGAACTGTCCCAATTAAGTCCACCACAAGCAGACCAATGCTAACCCACAGAGCAAAGGCCAAAGAGTCTACAAGGCACATGACAGTTTTGCAATCAAAATAAATCCACCAGGGAAACTTAAATCCACAATAAAAGAGGTCACGAGGCAAGAAAAGTCCAGAGTTTCCAAGGCACAATCCAAGTTAAGGTGTCAATCCAAAATGAGACAGGAATCACACACACAGCTAGAAAACAAACACTTAACTCCCAGCATTGCCTCCATCTGTCTCCTGTGCTAAATAGTCAGCTTCCGGTGCAGTCCATCAAGAAGGGCGAGGCTTTCTCCTCATGAGTAATCTGGCTGACCTTCCCTGCTCCTGACTTTTCTCTGCCCTATGTGTTCTTGGATCAGGTGCAGAAGGCAGTTCCTCTTCCTCATCATTGATCGGCTGCAGCTGCATGCTTTCCCCACCTGGAGCCTCAAAACTCTTCTGTTGCAGCTGCACTTCAGCCAACTCCCTCACAGATGGCTGCTTGGAGCCATCAATCAACTCAGCTCAGTTCATCCTCCCCCGAGCTGACATCTAGAGAGGTATCTGGGGAAGCATCCAGGGGATTCGTAACAAATGGTCACTAAACAAACTGTTGTAAGTCAAGGACTACCTGTAGTCCACATATGTCTCTTGATCCCCAAACATATGTTTATACCATTATAAAGTCACTTACTAGCACATTATATTTAAGAATTATGTGAATGCAAGACATAAAGCAGATGGTATGAGACAGGAGCTCTTAAAGAGTTCTACCCCACAACATCTTTGACTCCTGGAATCTTCTCTGACTTAAAGAGTCAGAGAAGTCAAGAATCAGAATGTTTTTGCTTTTCACAGAATTGTGTGGGTGTTGTCCATTGATGTCATAATTACTGTTGCCATCAGCTACTGACCAGAGTAATGTCTTGAGCTGGGGTTCCAGGTGAAATAGAGAAGATCTTTCAGCCTGTATACTTCACTGGCAAGTAAAAAGGAAAATAATGATAACAAGAAATAAATCCTATAAGGCCACTCCTGAGGTGCAGAATAGAGAAATCAGTACCTTCTCTTCTCCACTCCTGTCTGTGGAAATAGGCAGTAGACATTTTGAAAAGCTGAAATTCTTTAACCAATAGTATCTGCAACATACCATCCCTGCTTG
>NW_015392291.1:5537-19045 GCF_001527695.2 Protobothrops mucrosquamatus | reverse complement strand
ATAGATTGGTTAAATGGCTGAAAGTAACCAAAAGCAGTACAGAAGAATTCTGGAAGCAGATGTCATATACAAATACAGAATGGGGATAACAGGCTTGGTAATGATTGGTAATAATTTGTATACGAGGTAAAAAGAATGTTTATACAAAGTTAGGTAGGAAAGCTAATGCTATAGAAGCAGAAATATAATTCATAATGATGGTAAAAGGCTGAAACTAATGGAATGAAGTGCAGAGTTATTCACTTAGAAAGCAAAAATCAGATATACAGGTATAGGATAGGGATATTGGGCTTGGCACAGAACAATCCCAAGTAAGTTGGCAATGGAATATGATTGTGGAATGAATATGAGACATGCTGTGATAAAGCTGTAAAAAAGGCAAATGCAGTATTAGGCTACATCATACAAATATAATTTTCAAGTGAAGGAAAGGAATGGTTCCACTCTATTCTGCATTTGTCAGTCCCATCTCATCTGCTATGTTTAGTTATTGGCACCACTCTTCAAGTTTATTTATTTAGAAAAAAATGAATATATTTACAAAGGGCAACAATGATTACCAACAGACTAGGAGCTTTAGACCTATGAAGAGAGGTTGAAGGAGCTGGATATGTTTGGCCTTGGGAAAAGATGATTGGAAGGGAGAATATGAAAGGATGTAGAATAAACCCAAAACCTTATTCCAAAATGGAGAATATAGTATAACATGTTTGTTACTGGAAGGCAGGACAGGTAACTTACCTTTATTGGATGAACTCAGATGATAAATAACTATCTGTCTAGGATGCTTTAATTTGGATTTCTGCATTGAGTGGGGTGTGTGGACTCCTGGCCTTTTCCAATGATCTTTCCTGACACTGTGTAGGAATTACAATATGGTGAGAAAGTATAAAAACAGACAAAAGGAAAATGTTATTTGCACAGTGAAGTAAGAAGTAACCATTTCAAAAAGTACTTTATTACAGAGGGAAGCTTACATGGAACAGCTTGGAAAATGTGAGTTCTTCCTTCACATGTAGGTGCAAAGTGAAGCTGCTAACAACTGATCAGTCAAACTTGGGCAGAGGCTGGAGGACAAGGTGGCTGGATTTCTGAGGGACTGTTTGTGGTGGACTCTGAAATGGGATGGAGAAGGAGCTGGTGTATTTGAGCCAAGAGGATATCAGTTCATCCAAAGAAGGTGAAATATCTGAGCTTGTAGGAGGATAATGTGGGAAGTAGGATGAGAGCTGAAGGGTCCTGAGACTGAGAAAGAAGTAAAATCAGCTGATAGCTACACATGAGCATGGAAGGATCAGTTTGAGACAAAGGTAAAATTTATTACCAAAGGATTCTCCAAGAATCTGAAATCTGAAACAGATCTGTTGCTATATACTACATGCACAATGGACTACAGTCTACTACAACTACTATATGATGGGGTTGTGAAGATAAAAGCAATTTAGAAGAATGGGGGGGGGGGGAAAACTAGAACTTGAAGCAGTAGATTCAGGAACAAAATCTAGAAACTGTATGTTATCTAAACAAAGGTTATCAAAGAAATAGAAATCACTTAAAACTAAAAAAAAGTTTAAAGTTTATAGGAACAAAATGGGGCATAGGTTAAAATAGGAATAAGGATAAGATTAACGGTTTAGGTTAGTAAAATGAAAGAGAGACCTATATGTATCTCTAAAGCAGTAAATAGAATCCATTGAACATGAAGCTTCTACCTACTCTTTTGACCTTTCAGTCTCTGAATCATCCCAAGTCAACCAGTGATTCTTTGGATGCTTTAATCATCTGCATTTGATATTTTTGATAGTTGCTTCTCTCTGATTAGAAGAAATGATTCATTGCTTTTTTTTTTTTACATAGCACACTCACTTATATGATTCTGTAACTATGGTAAACTGTCCCTTTATTTTGTTTCTAGCAGAAAGGAAATACAAAGCATTCGTTGTTAACGCTTTACTCATTCTATAAAGACAAAGCTTTCCCTTTTTCTTAAAGACAAAGTTATGTAAGCTAATACAAATACTTCCCTTGACATTAAAGACAGCTCTAATGGTTCTATTGTGTGTGAAATCATTTTGGTTGCTTCAAAGGGAGTCTAATGCTCAGAGCTGCCAGCAATCTGGGTGACATTTCTTGACCTGGAAAGGCTATTGGGCTTGCATATTCTTTATATGAGAAGCAATTATCCATTTGGATAATGTAACCCGTAGCCAAATCAATAGAACAGGACTTGGTCCCCATCCCAAGGGTAGTTCTTATGCCACTATTTAAATCTATCTCACCCAGAGGAAAACACACACACACACACACACACACACACAGAGAGAGAGAGAGAGAGAGAGAGAGAGAGAGAGAGAGAGAGAGAGAGAGAGAGAGAGAGAGAGAGCAGAATTGAATTTCATACAAATGGAAATATATATTGGGTAATAGGATATCTCTTTTTTTCACCTCTTTGTGCCCTGGAAGTCTGTTATGGATCTTTGTGGACTATGTGAGAGAAATCAATCATTTCCTGTTTCATCAGCAGAAATTTCTCTCATTGGCAGAATATATCACTAGATTTGGCTCTTAGTTTTTCTGGATGAGAAATGGGTTACACATTATAGCTCAGTTTTGTCTTGAAGATCTAACTCTAAGAAAACAGGAAAAAATAGTAATTAGGTAATTTTAAAACCACAAAAGAACTGTCTACTAATAATTTACCATACTTATTACTAACTAATCATTTTGAAGGGACAATGCTTGCAACAATATTGCAATTGTTTTTAAACTGTTTTATGATTAGTCACTGCCCAGTGTCACTTGCTTGAGGAAAGCAGCTATATAAATAGAATGAATGAATGAATAAAAAATATAAAACAAGTGCAAACATAGAACAATGATATTTTGTGATCTATACTTCCAATGTTATACAGAGACACAGAGGTGAAATTAGCAAAAGGAGGAATCTTTTGACTTTGCAGTGAGCATAACTTGTGTTAGGATGAGACAATTTGGAAACAGAGCAGCAGAACTATTCTTATCTCTGGGAAAATAACATAGATAGCAATTCCTGAGAATGAAGCAGTCAAGGATACCTGCATAAAAATATTTCAGAGATGCTGTCTGCTTTGAAAATTGTTAGAATGATCAATTTTATCATTTGCAAACTCATGCAAAACACAACTTGTCCTATATTAGTAATATACAGTTATAGACAGTACATTGTATACACTATAATATGCAATGATACATACTTTCTTGTATCCATTCTTTCCATCATCTATAGTCCACAGAGAAATCGCTAGGACAGATTTCTGGATGGTGCAAATAAGAGAGAGGAAGACAATAATTAGCCTTTTATCAGCAAAACTAACACTTGGACTATGTTAACCCTTCTGTTTAATGACTTTGATATGCAGAATGGGTGGAATTCAATATTTTAGACATAGATACTCTGTGGCATGTGCCTGTTTGCTTAAGTTACTTTTTACATAGTTTAATTAAATATGTAACACAATACATACTTCAACTTTATAATAAACAGGAGCCACTGAAGTAAGTAAATTGTAAGTTAAAATACCTTTAAAACAAGTTTGTTAAACTTGGTAACTTTAAGAGGTGTGGACTTCCTGGCTAGAGAATTCTAGGAGTTGAAGTCCATACTTCTTAAAGTTGCCAAGTTTGAAAAATGCTGCTTCAAGTTTCTAAGAAAAATTAAGAACTTCAAAGCAACAAACCAGACTTGGGGTATTTCCATATACAATATCCGTGATGTTCCCAAATCTCCACTGTGCAACTAAGCCAGTTATAAACTAGAAATACTGAAAATTGGTAGAGTTTGAGGGAAGTTCTTTTTTCACTGATGGGAGCTCTTACCTTACATAGTTTTTTAGGTCCTGGCTGTTTTTTCTCCCACATAAATACCAGTTTTATTAACAAATATCTGAAAACACCAGTAATAGAAATAAAATAGGAGCATCTTGGAAACTTTACAGATCCTCATAATTGAGATCATTCCGTGTTTTTCTTTTTTACAAGGTGCTAAATAATATCCACAACTAGGATGTGAGAGAAATTAGTGGTTTAGTTCCCTCTCCCCCAATGAGCTGCTGGATTTACTGTACTAATTGTGTGATTGTAATAATGGGTAATAATCAAATTCCACTTTCTTTTCCTCTAATTGCTAACAGCTTCAAGTTTGGGCCACTGTGAGAGACCCATATTTTGGTTGAAGGGATAAGAACCCTCCTACAATCCCTAAGTCTTCTCCATGCTCCTATTTATACATGTTGATCCATGAAAAGCAAAGTCAGTAGGTTTTATTATGAACGTATTGATTCCACTTGTGATAGACTTCTTCTCCAAGATGGTCCACTTGGTTCTGTGCTCAGTATTGTCACAAATGAAATTGCGCTGCTGCTATTCTTGAAACACATCAATTCCCTAAATGTGTCATCTCAGACTGTGACATTAACTGATAGAACAGCGAAACACTTTATGCCTCAAAGGCCTGGGAAAACAGTGAGATGATGCAATCCTGCACTTAAAACATAAAAGCACTCAGCTAATTTGAAAAAGTTAGCTAGATGAGGAAAGGAAAATAGAAACTAAGAAAAATGTTTTTGCAATGTTTTTAGATGCAGGCAGAACTCTTCATCACTCTGCTATTTTAATACTGATAGTAAAGGAAAGATCTTAGAACAGTGGTTCTCAACCTTTTTAATGCCGCGACCCCAACTGGTCGTAAGTCGAGGACTAAACCGGTCGTAAGTCGAGGACTAAACCAGTCGTAAGTCGAGTGCTTTCCCTGCCCGGGAGCACCACGCATGCGTGGTTCCGCCCCCTGCGCCGGCCGAGGCATAGCTGGCAAGTGGCAGAGATGGAGCAGGCCGACCACCAGCTGGCCCAGCCCAAGGGAGGTAAGGCACCCGCCGGAAAAGGGGGAAAAAATGGCAGACAAAAAAAATGGCGGACAAAAAAAATGGCGGACAGCCTTGCTTGGCGACCCCCATGAAATGGTCGATCGACCCCAAATGGGGTCCCGA
The DNA here is from genome assembly GCF_001527695.2 of Protobothrops mucrosquamatus. Taxonomy (NCBI): domain Eukaryota; kingdom Metazoa; phylum Chordata; class Lepidosauria; order Squamata; family Viperidae; genus Protobothrops; species Protobothrops mucrosquamatus. The sequence continues at coordinate 14,021 of NW_015392291.1, read as the reverse complement.
CCCACAGGTTGAGAACCACTGTCTTAGAAGCTCTTATACCAGTTATTGCCTAAACTGAGAATACATTTCCCCTTCTGCAAAGGATGGGATGAAATGCTGCAGTTCGCCTGTGTGGAAGGAAAGGGATCTAACTGAAGCTTAAGGGAAAGAAGGCTTTCAGAAAAAACACAGCAGAAAACATGCCTGTGGATTGAAGTTGTGATAGGAAGGGGGTGAGTAAGAGGCTGACATTGTCGCTTTCAAGAAAGGAGGGGTATTTCCTTCTGGTGATAGGGGCAGATAAGCCTGAGTTCTACTTCAAATGAATTCTACATAAGGCTGCCTATTAATAATTTTCACAAAAGCTTCTTATTTTTTTATTTTTTTTGCTTATGCCTTCCTTTCATATCGGATCCATACCCTGATCTGCACATTTTCTGGTGAGCTTTTCTATGCATCCATTAGCTTTCAGAATATACTACTTCTAACACCTTATTTCAATTTTTCCTAAAAGTCTTGCATCGATAGGAATAATCATGCATTAAGTAGGCAAGGACAATGTGCTGAACATTCACAGTGTCTTATGGCCCTGGGATTAAATTAAGGGGTAGGAAAAGCCTTCCAGAACTTTTTCACTTGTAAACTTCCCAGAAAGACATGGTTGTAAACTGTTTGCAGCTATTATGTCAGTGAAGAATGACAGTCCAGAAATTTAGCATTACTTGCAGGGAAAAACCAGGTGTCCAGTGCTTTTTGGAAGGCTAGGAGGATAGAGGGTTGCTAAACTTTTATTGGGGTTACCATGGCAACCAGGATTGCCATTGCTAAGTGATGTGATCATGTGATATCCTACTTTATGATCTTATTACTTAGCAATGGCAATCCTGGTCCCAATTGTTGCCATAACTCAAGGACTACCTATATTTCTGCATACAAAAAGGTATGCTGTTGTGAGAGTCCTTGGCAGTTATAATTACTTAAACAAGCCATGATGACTCTGGTTTTCTATATGTCTGGCTTTGGTACGTTTAACCAACTTTTATTATAACAAATCCCTGCTGGTGTGACACAAAGAGGCAGCCTGAATCTCAACAGCTGCTGGGAGCAACACATTTTTGCATTACAATTAGGCCCAGAGTTATTGAGACTTGGGTGGCATAAAGTTAAATAAATAGTAATTATTAATCTGTGCGAAATGCTAAATGAGTGTTCTGTGTCAGTGACTAGTTGCTTCTGATATAAGCAAAGTTGCTTCTGATATTGAAAGTAATGTATTATTTATTTTATCCTCCATGAATGTGTAAAGCTCTCAAATGTCCACTGTTCTGTCAAAAGAGGGAGAAATGTTTCTTATCTTTAGATATCTATTTTCCAAACTAAAAGTCTCAAACTTTCCTTCATAAAAAAGCTGGTCTAGGTTCTTACTCTCTTTGGTTTATGAACTGCTTCTAGCTCTTCAGTATCCTTTTCAGGCATGGTGACCAGAAGTGCCAATGGGACGCTTCCTTGTTGGGCTTATGGCATTATCTGAGCTTGGTTTTCTTGTTAGAGACATTTCATTACATCATCATCAGTGCTCTGATGTGTGCACTGGGAGTGAAGTTTGTTGGCAGTTTGTACATAGGAGCATGATTTTACCAACTTTGTGGGCAGGAAGAGTGTTTTTGTTTTTGACACAATTATGATGTTATATAGGGTGATTAGGTTTCTGGTTCCTGCTTATCTAGATGTTGGCTAATGGGTGTATGATAAAGGAGGATGTATCCTGGGTTGTTTGACTTTTCTTTGATCTTTGGTTATTCCTACTAAATGTTTTATAAATAGAATTTATTCCTGTATGTCTATCAAGGGCTGCTTAGACAGAATGGCCAGCTTCTAAGAACTTTCTCGCTTTCTTAGAGTTGGCTTAATCTAAAACAGTGCTTTCTAGCTCAGCAGCTTTAATGTCTGTGAACTCCTAGAATTTTCAGTGATGGCCATGTTGCTAAGGAATTCTGGGAATTGAAGTTCACACATCTTAAGAGTTGCCATGATTGGGAAACACTGCCTCCAATTGAAACTGTGGTGTCTTCATTTTGTGAAATGAATGTTCATATGCCTTCTGACTGTCAATTGTGTTCTGCTATTTTTCTACCTGTTTATCCTACATAGTAGTCTTTGCAGTCCTTATATTGTAATAAATGACTCCTGTTTTGCCTTTTTTTGGCTACTGGATCTTTGGATTTGCTTAGCGTATTTGGAGGTGTTTTGTTGGTTTGTGGGGTAAGGTGAGGCAATAGATTGCAATAATCTATTAGTGGTTTCTGAGATGTTTCTGGTGCATAGAATGTGTCCTGTGACAATTATGCTGTGATTGATTGTGCGTATATAGATGATTTTAAGTGGACAATCACTTAAATATGAGCCAGCAGTGTGCTGCAGCTGCCAAAAAAGCCAACACAGTGCTGGGCTGCATTAACAGAGGGATAGAATCAAGATCACGTGAAGTATTAATACCACTTTACAATGCCTTAGTAAGGCCACACTTGGAATACTGCATCCAGTTGGTCACCACGATGTAAAAAAGATGCTGAGACTCTAGAAAGAGTACAGAGAAGAGCAACAAAGATGATTAGGGGACTGGAGGCTAAAACATATAAGGAACAGTTGCTGGGATTGGGTATGTCTAGTTTAACGAAGAGAAGGACGAGGGGGGACATGATAGCAGTGTTCCAATATCTCAGGGGCTGCCACAAAGAAGAGGGAGTCAAGCTATTCTCCAAGGCTCCTGAAGGCAGGATGAGAAGCAACGGATGGAAACTGATCAAGGAGAGAAGCAACTTAGAACTAAGGAGAAACTTCCTGACAGTTAGAACAATTAACCAATGGAACAACCTGCCTCCAGAAGCAGTGAATGCTCCAACACTGGAAGTTTTTAAGAAGAGACTGGACAGCCATTTGTCTGAAATGGTGTAGGGGTCCTGCCTGAGCAGGGGGTTGGACTCGATGACCTCCAAGGTCCCTTCCAACTTTATTATTATTATTATTATTATTATTATTATTATTATTATTATTATTATTATTATTATTATTATTATTATTATTATTATTATTATTATTATTATTATTATTATAAAATTGCATGGGTATCCATTGTTGTGGAAAACATCACATAGGTAATCTGTTTCTGCTTTTTGGAGTTCTGGTTGACTGCAATGCATGTTTGCTATTGTGAACAAAGTTTTTATGCAACTTCTCTTGTGTGTTTTTGGATTGGTCAATGTGGTTTAATTAAGGTATTTTGACATTGTTTCTCTGCTGGGTATAATGTCCACGAAGAGCTGATTTTTTTTTTTTTGTTTCTGCTAACTAACATCTCTTTGCCAAACTTGCTCAGAATACGAATATAGGTATATGTTAGTTGTGGAATCTATGAAATAAACGATTGCACACGTAGATTCAATTTTTAAATAGCATACAGTACAAAGCCTTAAACAGCAAGTGTCATCCTGTAGTAATGTAATCCTTACTGTCCTTGTGAGCCAAGGCTAAGAGATCTGAGTGCTTTGGTGCAGTCTATCGTCCAATTCAGTTTTAGAGATTTAGCAAAACAAATCTCTGACTTTTCAAGATTAGAAGCCAGGGGCTCTGCTCATCCAACTCTTTGTATTTTGCAAGAAAAATAACCTGGATGAAATTGAGATTATTATTATTATTATTATTATTATTATTATTATTATTATTTTAATTTCTATACCGCCCTTCTCCCGCAGGACTCAGGGCGGTGCACAGCATATTAAAACAGATATACATATCAATAAAAATAAAAACCCCTCTAAAACCAAATTAAAACCAAATATTCGAAGCTGTGTTCCAATTAAAATTATACTTAAAATCGTCNCGGAAAGTGAGGAGATCCGGAATCATCCGGATCTCGGGGGGTAGTTCGTTCCAGAGGGTGGGGGCACCCACAGAGAAGGCCCTCCCCCTGGGGGTCGCCAGCCGACACTGTTTGGCCGACGGCACCCTGAGGAGGCCCACTCTGTGGGAGCGTACCGGTCTATGGGAGGAAATCTGAGGCAGAAGGCGGTCTCGGAGGTTCTTTTTGCTACTGAGTTGAAACAAGATTCATTTTATTCCATTTAATAATTCTGAGCAGAATACATGCAGTCTTGGGATGAAAGATAACCAAGACTTTCAGGACCCCTTCCTTCTCAATTTTGCAGTCCTGGACATGACACAGAACAGGAAAATAGTTGAAAGGCAAGAAATAGCATCAGGCTGTTCCTCCGCTTGATATAGTTTTAGTAAATGCTTGTTGCCTTGACTAAGCTTCATCATTTAGTTCAGGCTATAAATCCTTCTTGACAGTTATGAAATATTTGCCAAAGGGTTAGAATGAAATTGTACCCACCAATTTAACCATTATGTGTGGATGAAAACATAAATCCAAGGAGAACTTTAATTAGTTAATATAAGAATTTCAGAACTCCACTGATCCTGGATGAATTTCGATTGAGAAAAGATATAGCAAGTTCACTCTACTAGTCTTAGATAACTCTTCCATTGTTACCTTTCTAAAGATCGTGAATTAATTCTGGTCCAGCATTGTTCTTGATCCCATGCCAGCTGTAACTCAGTAAATACTTTCAGTTTTATTATCATGGCATTCTTAGGCCTTTGAGGAAGGAATTCTTTCAAAGACAGATGTTACAATTTGACTGTGATAATATCATATTATTTTGAGATAATCCAGGTCAATATATCTTTTGTAATTCTTATGTATTTGCTTTGTAATGATAAGCACTTAACAAATATCCTAAACATGGAAGAACTGTTTTTCAGTTTACTTTGATTTTCATATGTCAATATCTTTTTTAAAAAGCGTAACAGGGCGATGTTTTACTGTACAAAGCATTGCAAGGAAAAATGATTAATTTATATTTTGCTATAGTTTACCTACCTCAAATGTACTTTCTAGCTGGAATTCCACCCACCTTGCAATAGATGTTCCACAACATATTACTTTAAACATTGATATACAAGTAATCCTTGAGTTATGACAGTTCACTTAGCGACTGTTTGAAGTTATGACATCCCCACCAAAACTACTTACGACCAAGTCTCAAAGTTACATATTTTGCAGCATCACAGTGGTCATTCGCATTTATGAATGACGACAGAAATGCTTCCACTTGCTCCTTTGGTACTATGCCTGAGAACCCCATGCTCGCCTCCTGTGTGGCCTTGGGTGTCAGAGCCCATGTCCAGCCAGGCAGAGAAGTGCTGGGCTGGTCTCTCCTCTTCCCTGCTGAGCCCCAGCCTCTCTCACAAGTGGGCATGGCTCTGTCCCACCACTTGCTGGAGTGCCAAACCTGCCCGGATTTCACAAATTGTGCTGCTGCTGAGCTGGAGAGCTTGGTGCGCCACTGCCCAGCTCCCCTCGCTTGCCAAAAGCTCTCCTTCTCTAAATTGCAAGAGGGTCTCCTAAACAAACCTGCTGTCCAGCTCCGTTGCATTTCTCATCGCAGCTCAAGATGCTCTTCTTTCACTGGAGAAATGGAAAAGCTGTGTTGCAAATGAAAGAAGTGCAGGAAAACCAAAGACGTTTGTGGGAATAAAAAAAAAGTTCAATCAGACCTTCCAACTTCTCGTGAAAAAAAGATCTCACGACATTGGAAGGTCTGATTGAACTTTTTTTTTTTTAGCAGTAAGCGGTTGGTGACTGGGTGGGGAGGAAAGGCCCAAGCAGCTTGGGACTCCAAGGGGTGGAAAGAGGAGCATGGAATATCTCAGTGGGTTGGGGGAGACCTTGGTTGGTCAGAAGTACTAGATCCCCCCATGGCCTTCCCCACATTGAAATACCTAATGCACTTAACAAGCTACGCATTCAATTTGTGAATGTGTGGGCAAAAGCAGGGAGTTTTCACATTCATTTTATGTGATTCACTCCAACAAATTCTCAGGTTACGAATATAATTGGCAGGCTTCGTTACATTTGTAACTCGAGGACTACCTATACATTAAAATTGAGACACTATGGTAATACAGTTTTATTAATTTAGAATTAAAATAACCATAAATATTCTGGGAAAATTTACTAACATTTCAGTCCCTTTCAGTATTTTTATTTTCATAATGATTTGCACCATTTTACAAGTCTGTATATCTTTCCCTAGCTGAAATCTTTAATTCCCTTCAGTGTCCAATTTTTGAAATCAAGAAATTATTTATCTATATTATGTCTTGTAAAAAACAAAACAGGATCTATATCCTGTGAGAAGCTGTTTGTACTTTATAATTAATTCCACTTTTGGGGAAAACTGGGAAAATTGAAGATGGCTCTGTGAGAGCCGAATCAACGACTCCAGCGGAAAGAAGAGCCAGTGAATGAATTGGCTCCCTGAACTCCTCTCTGGATTAAGGAAAGAACTTGGGATTGCCCATAGTGCTTTCTTCAGATGCTCCCCATGACAAGACAGTAAAACAGTGGTTTCCAGCAGGTTTTAAAGGTCCAGAATCCAGGAGAATCAGCTTTGCCCAAGCTGTGGTTTAGAGTCTTCAAAGAGCCACCGGACTTGCCCAATTGCTTTCGTAATCACTTTCATTTGAAAGAGCTTGCAAATTGCTGTATGGATAAGAATGTTTCTGTTTTTATCTGTGAAATGTCATTCTTTGTAGATATAACCATTTATGTCAAAGAAACAAATTCTAATAACCATGTATCATGAGCTGTAAGATTTGTGTGGGAAGTGTAAGAGAAAAATAAGTGACAAATCACAGAAAGCAAGGAGTTAGTTCCATGATCACTAAAATGGTTGGAGTGTAGTTGAAGAAAAGAAAATTCTATCTTGTAAGGTGTGTTCTATTAGTAATGTTTTTTTAGAGTATGTAACAACCCTTCAGAGATACTTATTTTATACTGAATTCTAGATCACCATAGCTCAAGTGCACTTATGTGCAATTTTTTGTTGAATTTATTGTAAAACCACTGAAATTGAAAGAGTACTTGTGTTTGTTAAGAAAAAAACCCTGTACATTATCATATATTGTATGTGTGTTTGTATACACCAAACAACCAGTATCTTGATCATCAACCACCCACACCAATAAGTGAATATGGTACATTGTGATGTGAGAACAGCAACGTATCAGCTTTCACTATTAGAAAAGGAAATATGCAGTCTTATGAAGACACTGCAACATGTACAAAATCAACACTGTACAGATTTACCCCAGGAATCCTGATAAAGCAGCTTTTGTTTCCCAAAATACTGAAGACAAGCAAGACAAGTTTTAAGATAGTATAGTATAGTATCTTAAAGCTATACAATTGCCAAAACCCTGCAACAAACCAGAGATGGTTGCCAGGAACCACCAGTCACTCAAATATATCCATGCACATCTGCACGCATACAAAATGAAAAGTACCAATGAAGAATATTTGTAGCTCAGGGTTGAAATGAGGGGTCCTTGGTGCTCTCTGAGCTTGCTTGTTTTCTTGCAGATGTTTCATTACCCTAAGTAACATCATCAGAGCTAGTAAGGAGTGGGGTTTGCTGTCAGTTTATATTCTGGGGTCTTGCCTCTCTGGCTGGGTGGGTGCGATCTAAAGGATTCTTTGGTTAGGCTGTTTATTGTTGGCTTCTTTGGCAGCTTCTTGATTGGAGTATTGTTTACTTGATTGCTGGTCTGATGTTAATCTTGGAGTTAATCTATGCTCATCTGCGTGCTGATTACTGGTGGGGAAGTGCTGGAGTCTTTTTTTCTTTTGGGCTGGTTGATCGTCTCTTTTGCATAGTCTATAGATATTAATGTCTATGTATCTATTGATGGCTGATTTGTCAGAGCGCCAGACTTCTAGAAATTGCCTAGCGTTTTTGGATTTGGCCTGGTCTAAGATTGTCACATTTTCCCAATGGAAACTATGGTTAAATCTGTCTATATGTTGTGAAATCAAAGAATTTTTGTCATGTCTTTTGACTGCCAGTTGGTGTTCATGGATGCATTCTACCAAACTACGGTCTGTTTGTCCTACATAGTGGTTGTTACAGTTCTTACATTGTATGTTGTAGATGATTCCTGTTTTTTCTTCTGGGGTTGCTGGGTCTTTTGGTTTGCTTAGGATGTTTTGAAGGGCTTTAGTTGGCTTGTGTGTAGCCATTAGTAAACAGCCCAACCAAAGAATCCCTAAGACCGCACCCACCCAAACAGACAGGCAAGACACCAGAATATAAACTGATGGCAAACAGCACTCCTTACTAGCACTATAGTCAGGGTAATGAAACGTCTTCAAGAAAACAAGCAAGCTCAGAGAGCACTAAGGACCCTTCAAAAAGTGGTCTGGGTAAAAGGCACTGATCAATGCCATTTTTGTACTCTGGTCAGCTGGAAGAGTGGTAATTGGTGCACCATTTTATTGGTACCGTATTTTAAGAATACCTAAGCAAGGAGAAGTAAAGACATCTGCAGAACAGCTTCAAACTGGTTTTGAAAAAGTCTAGAGTAGTTGCTATGTCTGCGTGA
>NW_015392291.1:0-5480 GCF_001527695.2 Protobothrops mucrosquamatus | reverse complement strand
GCCCGTGCTGGGAATGGATTTTCCTATAGAATAATTTATAATCAAATATAGTATTAATGTATTTAATAATTAAAATATAATAATCTTCAAGCAATTTATTTGTTAAAAACATATTTTTATTGTGCAACGAGTCAGAAATATATACAGTATACATATATAATTATTCATTTTAGCAGTTGTCTATCCACTGGAGGATGAAAGCCTCTTCTGCAATTATAGTGGCAATCCAGGCTCACCTTGGTGGAAGGTTCTTACCAAATGATGTGGATTGGCTGACACCATTTTGTAATATGCTCAATTTATTGCTAGAAGGGTCTTTCACTTATACACATACTTCTGGGCAATAGATGACCAACTTTATCATCCTTTTGTGAACCTATGCAAGATTATTCCACAATACTTTTCAGAATCTGCTAAATAATGCAAAATTGGCATGATACCAGATTGTATTTTATAGCACAAATAAATATTTTTAGGACATTCACTTGGAATAGTTTCTCAGTTGTTATCATATAATTGGAATGTGACAGCTATGTCTGGAATAGGGATTCTTTCTACTTCACAGGCAGTGTACAGTGGTGGTGTATTGGGGTTTGGGGTTTTTTGGGGGGTAATTCTAAAAAAGACCAAGCCTTTGTAGAACATGGTTTAATAAGTACATTTTTGACTTGGCTTGCACTGAATTCTGAAAATCGTTACTGCTGTAACTTTCAGCATCTGAATTTATGTTGTTGCAGCGAATGGATGAAAACATGCAAATAGCAAACAGACTCTGACAACAGTAGTTGAGAAAAAAGGCTTATAAAAATAAGGTTCGTACTTCAGACTGCTGGCTTCCCAAAAGCAAATTTTGTCTGCATACCCTGTGTTCTGATTTAATATGTAATACAATTACTATTGTTAAGTATAATTAGTTCCCTTAGCATTAATTGCACCTGCAATTAAATGAGCAATAACTCTGATTTCTATAGAAAAGTAGCATTCACATTAACCCAGTAGTGCAAAGACAAAGTTCCTTGATCCAAGTTATATTTACAAGTCACCAATTGCATACAGAGAGTTTGCTGAGGTATTTAACACTTCTAAAAATATATAAAATGCAGTCTTCTCTTTGTTAGGGTAACAATATTTTTTTTAGAAAAAATGATTAAAATAACTTTTTTTTAAAAAAAATGCAGTTTGCTATAATAAAGCATTTCTTTAACAAAAGATTGTGCAGTATCACCTGATTGAAACTATTTATTAATAATTTTGTGGGAAATAAAAAAATCCTCTGTCTCTCTCATACATACATACACACACACACACACACACACAGTCGCTATCTAATAACCTACCTACCCTTTTGTTACATATATAAATAGGTAACATAGCTATTACAGCATAACTACTTTCTAATCAAGCAACTTCAAATGCCAAGAGTACTAAATAGTGCAAAAAAATAGTGCAGAACATTTCATTCCTGAGCCTCAAAAATAAAATAAGCTAAATTCAAACTAACACAGTTTCTTTTTCTTTTATGTTGGGGTTTGTCCTTTCATTATGACTCTGATATCAAGCCTTCTTATAAAAATCATTATTTCCGCAGGAAGCAAACAGATGCCACACGATTTGAAATCTTAGCTGAAATTAACTGAAGCACGTAAGCAAGCAGAATGGCTCAACACAGATCCTGAGTGAATTTTCTTCCCTTCAATGTTATCATGAATCTAAAGAAAATCTTTATAAACCAAGGCGTTACAACCATGTATGGTGTATATTTGTGCTTCAAATGTCCATATTACTTAAAATCAAAACATATTTTTTGTCAAAAAGATTTTCATTGTGAAGAATATGGAGGACTCCATAATCTGTTTGGAGAACTGTTTTGTTGACTTGAAGATATAGGGCTGAAGGGAGTTGTAGGAGTGACAGGAACTCCGGTATCTGTAAATAAGCAGAATGATAAGTATGTATCAAAAATGCTCTATGTAACTCTCTGTGAGATCTGGTTCAGAACAATTAAAAAGGTAAATATATAGAAAAGCCATGTCATTACAGTCCATGGATGAACACCCACCAAACTTTACACTAAACTACAGATGTGGAAGGCCTGACCCAGAGCATGTTTAGTATCTGAACTGGAACAATTTAATGACTTTGGGCTAAGAATTATCCTCCACAAGGTGACCTTTGCACCCAAAGATCTGTTTGCAGCGAACAGCATTTATTAAGGACCAAAGGCTTATCTGGATTGGAAGATCCACAGCTTTTACCCTTCCCAAAGTGAAGCAAAAAGATAGAGCTAGCCGTTCGAATGTGGTATTGATATTATCTGTTTAGCCTTCAGGTAACTAGAAGCAAGCAGTTGCTAAGAAAGTATGGCAAAGTGGGAGCCGTAGCTCTTGGCATACATGCATCTCTGTTGATATTTTGATATTATTCTCTCTTATTTCAGCATCCCACCAGAGATACATATGAGACCCACTGTCCTGAGCATCCACAAAGCCCTTAAAAGGTGGGTCTATTCCCAGGCCTCTGGCTGGAGTATTGGTAGAACTCCTGTTGCGTTTTCTAATTATATGGCTGCTTTTTAATCTGGAGAAGTATGTTTTGTTATTATAATAATAACTTAATAACAATATAACAAAATCAATTTAAATAACAACAATAATAAGGAGTACATCTCTTTTTGAACCCATTATATGCTTACCATCTTCACATGAAATCTCTATCATTTACAAGTAGAGGGGATTTAGGTCCCCATTTGGTTCTCATTTGTTTTTCTCTTTTCCTTATACCAATTTAATGTCACCATCAACTCGGGTTAGAGCTGTATATGATGATAATGCAGTTTCTTAAATTTAATTATCGTGTAAAGTACAATTATAGCATTTAGCTCCAACTTTAGATGCAATATTATTAATTACCATGATCCTTAAGCACAAAGTTTAATGAATATCATGCTTACGTGGTCTTTGAGGACTTGTCTTTGAGATGAAAGCTGGATGTATTTGCTGTTCATTCGGAGAGAAAAGAGTATAGTGCACTAAAAATACAATGGAACAAATATATAAGCTTGTTTCTATTTAAATTACTGCTAATTCTTTTTTTTAAAAAAAATCTGAAAGTAAATACTTCAAATTTCAGTGGATACTCTTACCTATGATCATAACAGCCATTCCAGCCAAAAGCGCAAATGCTGTAAAAAATATAACTTGATAGGAATCAAGAAAGTGTTGGAATAAACTTGTATTATCTGAATAAAAAAGAGAAAATGTTGATTTTAGTCTTTAATTTGTATTCTAGGTGCACTTTTTTTGCTTTATTACTTTTTCCCATACATTTTTATCTAATCTGATTTAATCCAATCCAATCCAATCTATGAACATTCAAACAATGTTCAGAATTTGCTAATGAAAACTCAGTGCTATGAAAAACAATTGAAACTTTATGAATTCTGAAATAGTGGACCAACATGTTGTAAAATCATTCTGCAGTAATATTAAAATTACAAATGTTAGCAAGTGGGTGTAGCATAGTGGTTAAAGTGCTGGAGAGACTGGCGATCAGTTCACTTTCAGCCATGTTAGCTCACTGCCTGAGTTTGAATTAGTTACTCTTTCTTAATCTACAGTACATTGTCTCACTGGATTTTTGTTGTAGGGAAGATCTGGAGAAGAGAGTACGGCCTTGAGCCTCTTAGCGCAAAGTGGAATATAACAAATAAATGAAACATATAACTTTATAGATAAAATAATCCGATTCTAAAAAAACAATCTCAGAATACATCAATATTTTAGAGGAATAGGAACTTACATTTCATTGACAGAGTTCTGTCAGACACATAGGTAATTGTCACTGGGATAGTGATAGATTGGTCCGTCATTGTGCTGGATATAGTAAGTACAGTATTTAAATTTGTTTTACTTGCAATTTCTGGGTCTGATAAACTCACAGTGTAGGTTACATAACTAGGTAAGCCATAGGATCTGTCTTTCTCAAAAACCACCACCACAGGTGAGCTGGATCTCACCTGTAAGATAAATATTTGGTATCATTTACCAAAAGCATACTTTCCCCCTCAATTCATAAATGACACACTATTTCAAAGAACTGAATCAAATATCTCATTTAATTTCTGATTTATTTGCAAATTGCACAATTTGTCTCAAATATGATCATTTTAAATGGAGTTTTTCATTTTGGTTTCATGCCATTTTTTCCTTTAATAAAAGTTCATTTTTAAATATTAATTGATCATTTACCTGGGATAGATAAACTGCAAGTGACAGTTAACTAATTACACATATAAAATTGAACTGTGTCTTTTATTTTCAAAGCTTTTAAACAGAACTAAGAGTAAATCTGTTAGATGGTCTAGAACAGGACTTTTCAACCAGGGGTACGGGTACCACCTGTGGTACATTGGCACCTGGCAGGTGGTAAGCGACCATCCTAGAAAAGTGGTAGTGGGGGAGGGGAATGAGCTGAACCGGTGGCAGCACCGCACAAGCCTGAGCAAGAGATGGCTGGAGCTGCAGGGGTGTCAGGGCTCAGCGGAAGCGCCAGGATCAGTGCCACTTTCAAGCTGATCGGCGCTTCTTCAGGGCTGTCAGGGTTCAGTGGAAGCGCCAGGATCAGTGCCAGGCTCCAGCTGGAGCTCAGCACTGATCCTGGCACTTCTGCTGAACCCTGAAGAAGCACCAATCAGCTGGAAAGCAGCACTGATCCTGGCACTTCTGCTGAGCCCAGAAGAAGCACCAATCAGCTGGAATGTTGCAGCATCTCCAGGGTCTTGTGATTTACATTCAGATGTTTGGCAACTGATTCATATTTATGACGGTCACAGTGTCCCGGGGTCATGTGAAGTGACCAAAACCTGCTGCAACCACCCAGCAGACGGGGGGAATAAAAACCAAATACCCCCCCACCCCACCCCCACTGCCAATCCTCAACAGAAATGCTCACAACAATGAAAACCTCGGAGAGGAGGAAGAGCGCAGCTGGGCGGGCAGGCAGGCAGGTGTCTTGCTCGGCTGTGGCTTGGGGGGGCATTTTTTTCAGTGCCATTATAACTTCAAACAGTCACTAAGTGAACTGTTGTAAGTCGAGGACTACCTGTACTTTTATCACTTTTTTTCCTTTTTTTTTTTTTTTTTGGTCATCAAGTTTTTGACACCTTGCTAGGCGACTGGTGTTGCCATATCCTAAAAGTGGTACAATGGGTGAAAAGGTTGAAAAGTCCTGGTCTAGAACAGGCATGTCAAACTGCTGGCCTGCAGGCCAGATGCGTCACGCCGAAAACGTGCCCACCCCATTGCCGGCAATGGGGAAAAAGTCACGATACATCGCGTGATGTCATGAGTTTGACATGCCTGGCCTAGAATCATCAAATCACATGAAATTAAAAGAGAAGTCAGATGCTTTTTTATTAATATAGAAAATGTATATCGGCAATCATCTTACATTTGAACTCTGGATGGTTAACAACAATCAAC
>NW_015392290.1:12849-20936 GCF_001527695.2 Protobothrops mucrosquamatus | reverse complement strand
CTTTAGTAAATTATAGAGATGCAGGAAATCAGAGAAGGATTGGCTGTCACTGGGAATTCAGATTCCTTTCCTTTTGCCCAATGTAACTAGAACACTCAACAAAATAATTTCCTATTCTAAAACTTTTGAAAACTTTTTATCTTCACATACTTATACATGTTTCAGGCCTAACTGTTGTGGAGATCTCTAGCCAAACTATAGAAGAAGAATATTTCTGAGCTACTTTATAGGACTGCAGAAATAGGTGGATGAAGGACTGCAAAAACTTTTAGCAGTACCATTAAATCAGAATAAGAGAGAACATAAACGACCTCATAGCGCTGGAAAAAAAGAAGCATGAGAAAGAGATTCAAAATAACCCCACCTTGATTCTACATGGTATAATAGGGGACAAGGGGAAACTTCAGCATGTTTTCAATGTTCTGTTGCACTTTACAATAATAGTTCTTGTAAATGTCCACTTCTTGACCAGGCTTACTTTGAAGCTCTGACAGCTACTAAGGAACGCTCACGTACTGCTAGCTGCCCCAGTCATGTATACAAATTGAATTCTGTATTTAATATGTCCTCTCTGGACATAGATTTCATTCATCCCCATGGGTATCTATAGGAGGATTCAGGCAGCAAATGATGAAATGCTTGAAGATTTCACCTGCAAATGTCACAACTTCCTCTCTTAGCATCATATATAATAAAAAGTAATTTTAACAAATATTAAATGACACAATATACATGCAGTTTTCATTCACTTTTATTGGCACGCCACTTATTCCCCATAAGCAATTTTTTTAAATCTATTTTTTTAACAAGCTCATAAAAGATAAAGCACAGTTTCCTATTTCTGTCCTCAACATTTGCCTTGGTAATTTCCAAAATGTTATGATATACACACAATTTCAAGGAAATTTCTTGAAAGTGTTTGTTCCAGACTAGTGGACAGTAGTAGACATAATATGGCAATATTCCTTTCTTCTGAGTTAGGTGGCCTCCATTTTAAATTTCTCACACTTCTTCTAATATCTGTTAGGACATTCCTTCATAGCACTGTGGGCAAAGTAAAATGCTACCAATTCTCCTTGCATTGGCACCCTTAGTTACAACATTTCTCACACCTCTGTCTTCAGAGTTACCACGAACAACATTTTTTTAAAAAAATATATATTTATCTTAATAAGTTTGAATGTTCTACTTTTGGGCAAGTAATATTGTCCAGAAAGTCTAAATTTAGATAATGAATAATATGCTCAACAAATGGATGTCAATTTTCTGGGCAAATACCTAATATCATTGTTGATGATGTATCGTTATGAAAAAAGGAAATAAACCTGATGTCAAGGGATAACAAAAATAGAATAAAATGCTATTGAATAGCTAAGTTTAGAGGCTGTACAAGATGTGTTCTTTTTAAGAAATGCAGCATACCTGACACACCATCATTCACAGAAATTTCCAAGGTGCTATTTGTCATCATCAACCTCATCAAAGACAGCTCAGCCGTATTCTTGCAGACTGTTAGGTCATGAGATGCCACCATGCCTGACCACCACATTTATCAGTTTAGGAAACCAACATCCAATAGTTGGCATGATGAAATATGGAAAGCCAGATACAACATTTATCTTTGTTGGAACTGACTGATCACTCCTACAGTTTTAGTTCTGCCTATGCTGACACTCAAACATAATGTCTTACAATCTATCATTGGATCCACCTTTGAAATACAACTTGGATTTTTTTTTAAAGAGCCAGAACTTTGTGTGTGTGTGTGTGTGTGTGTGTGTGTGTGTGTGTGTGTGTGTGTGTGTGAGAGAGAGAGAGAGAGAGAGAGAGAGAGAGAGAGAGAGAGAGAGATTGTTACCATGATAAATTTGAAGCAATACAAAATATAGTAGGAATAAATAATGATATAATAATGATATATTCATATACATCAGGGGTATCAAACTCGCAACGTCACATGACGTGTCATGATGTATCGTGACTTTTTTTCCATTGCCGGCAATGGGGTGGGCGCGGTTTCGGCATGACACATCCAGCCCGTGGGCCGGCAGTTTGACATCCCTGGTATATATTGACAGTATTGCACAGTAGTTCCTGTTATCTATCAGCTTGTTTCATTTAAAAACTTTTTTTTCAGAATTTTGCCATGATTAAATTTAAGTATTTGAAAGATGCAAAATGGTAGAAATATTGAGCAGGATATATCGGGCAGAAATGTATCTCTCCATGTAGTTAGAATTTCCTTCCTTCAAATAAATGGATGGCTACAATCCTATTTGAAATGGGTTATGAAATATCATACACATTTTGAACTTCATTAGTTCAGATGCTATATTGCCTTTAAATACAGGTGATCCTCAAGTAACAACCATAATGGAGCCTCCTTTGGTCATTAAGCAAATGTCACAGTAAGTTAAGTGAATCCATTGTTTGCTATGGTGCCAAAATCTTGAAGTATAAGTGCCAGTTTTCAGCAGAACCATTGTAAAACACAATTATTTGACCATGGGACACTGCAGATGGCCATAAATGTTGCTATGTTGCCAAGAACCAAAAACATATCACATGACTATGGAGGGCCCCAACTATTGAAATTTCAGATGCAGGTCATAAGTCCCCTTTTTCAGGTAGGTCATAACTTCAAATGGATACTAAGTGAATGATCATAAGTCGAGGACTACCTGCATATAATTTTTATTAAAGGTTTTTGTTTTGTTTTTTTTAAAAAAAAGGAAGATAAAAACTAACACAAACTAATGTAAAGTAAGAAGAGAAAAAAAATAAAGAAGCCAAAAAGTATAAGAAAGGAAAAAAGAAAAAGAAAAATAGAAAAGAAAGAAAAAGGATACAAAGAAATAACTTCTGATCTTCTTAACCTCAGTTAATTATAAATTTACCTCTTACTATATGATTACAATATAACTATATTCTTTCTATAATCCTTCTTGTCTAATCATCAAAACCTTAAATCATAAGTTCATTTTTTTTCTGTTTCACACACAAAAAAAGTCTATATGGGGTTTCCAGTCAACAAGAAGGTAGACTTTTTTTTTCTTGGATTAAAGAAGTTAATTTAGCCATCTCAGTATCTGCCATCATTTTCACCAACCATTCCTCCATTTCCATCTTGATGCAAGCAATGATTTTGCTGCAGTTATTATGTACAAAACCAAAGTTCCATAACTTTTTTCCAACTGTTTGTCCATCAGTCTCCCCAAACAAACTTCTCTGGTCTTCATTATATTCAAATCCTATATTATCTTAAGGAAATAAGTGGATGGCAAATGTTTTGTCTTCTCTCATCTGCCCTTATCATAATAATGCATAGAAGACTGCTGTCTTTGAGATTTTTATACCATTAGTCCTATTGCTGGTAAAGAGGTAGTTTTTCAGATACTGTATATATTTGCTAACTTAAGTCTTACACCAAGCATGCTTCTTCCATGGCAGTGCTTGACTTTGATGCTATAATACTATTATCTCAGTTAAAGGGAAACATTTTTTTCAATCTAGCCAATACACTACTCATTTAAATGATTACACTACTCATTTAAATACCATAATGGCCTAAATATGTATGTATTATGCCACTAACTCTAACTGACACAGAATTAATGGATTCTCAATGACTGGATCTGCAGCTTTTCCTCTGTAATCTCACTAGTATCTTCATTTTTTTTTCAGAAGGTTTGGGGATTTTGGACAGTCAAGTCATAACTAAGGAAATTAGCAATTTTATTGTTAGGCCAGACTCCAGAATTTCTTTCCTGTGAACATGATAAAAAAAATCCAGAATGAGATAGAATACCCCAAAGAAACTTTTTTTCTTTGTCTTCTTCAAAAATTGTTTCTCAATTATTAAATGGATGAGGAAGCTTCCTCAAATGAGCACAACCGCAAGAAAAGATAATCAGGATATAAATCCTAAAGATATCTATTCCATCTTTCTGACTTACAGGACTAGAAGATATATGATCCACATTTCCCAGAATAACATAAGGATGGTAAATGTTCTTATCCATCAGTATTTGCATTTCCATAAGATTTCTTCCCAAAGATGTAGAAAAATATATTTTAAAATGCATAGTTTGAGAGAAAATACATTCAACAAGAAATTCTTGTTCTAAAAAAACAATGTTTTAAAATTTATTATTGTAAGAACACTCAGTTATTCAGAAAGTGGCAGGTAATAGAAATGCAAAATATTTTCAATAAGAGAGAGTTACCCGATGGCTCTAGCCTTAAGGTGCACTAGATTTCTTGATGCAACAGCTCTGTATGTTCTCAATTTGTCCTTGGGCTTTTCTCTATTTTACATTTGGGGAATGTAGTCTGTAATTAAAAGAGTCCTTATCAAAGGACAGCAGACTCTTAACATATGTATAGCCAGCTGTACATCAGAAAACCCCAACAGCTATTTTCAGAGTTATTAAGTGGATGTCATATAAAGGAGACAATATATATGAAGAGTGTCCTAGTGGACAGTCTGTTTTTGAAGATAGGTGGAAATGTCTTACTACACTCTTTTAAGATACCCCACCATAAAATAACTACCTTATAAAACAGTAGAGTTTTCAATACATGGGAAACACTGAACCTAGGCTTATGGACCATCACCCCCACCTTCTGGCATTTTAATCAATGTGTGGAATATTTTGCCCATTTCACTCAGAATAAAAATAGCTGTGTCTTTAGAAGTTGAAGAAAGATGAGGTAGTGACATTCAAGGGAAATCCACTTGAAGCCAACTATCTGCAGGGTACATAGATGGAGTGGGGGGAGGAACTAGCATATTGCAAAAAAAGTAACAACTTCTAATGTCTTTTTTGTTGTTGTTAAGAATAGCTGTCTCCCAAAAGGCACAAGAAACATTTTTAGCAAATATTAAAGGTAGTTGCCTACAACACAGTATCAGAAAAAGTTAATCAAGTATAACCACTTCCATAAATGAACCTTGTGTCAGTGTCAATGCTAGGACACAGCTGCTAGCATATCATATCAACCATTAGAAAATGTCATGGCATAGTGGTATGCATAGCATTAGGCAATTTGTTTGGATGAATGGGCATATCTGAAAGATGGCATGCATGACACCCTCTCAATACAGACTAAAAAGGCAGAAATGTTTGCTAAGGAAGATTTCAGCATATGAAAAGTTCAAATATGAAATGCTTAAAGAAGATACAAAAAATTGGTTCCCATGTGAACTAGATAAATCAAAGACATTCTGGTGAAAAGTTTCAGGAATTGTGAGAGAAGTGCCAAGGTGGAGCTGGCCATGGATTGATCAATGATCAAGCTTTGCTGAAAATTAGAAAAATGGTGTCAATTGTAGTCTTTAGGAAGTTCACAAAGAATAAGTGTGGTATGTTGCCATGCTATCTTGATTTTTCTAGAACTGAAATATGATCTGACCAATGACATAGAATTCAGAAGTTGCACATGTATGTTTACATATGTATTTTTTAATTCAGGAATTAAATAATAAAAGTTGTAAAATTGCAATACATGTCTGAGCCTCTGGATGAAGAACAAGTAGCATTGGAAACATTTTCCAACCAACGGCATCCACAGCATATATATAAAACATTAAAATGATGAAAGATTTGTCATGTTATTACAATGTCACCTCACACATAAAAATGTAAGAGACAAAGCTTGTGTTGTGACATTGCAACATGTATTTCATCACTTTGCTTCCCTTCTGGCCCTCCATGTGACATTACTGCATTATATGAAATTGTGATCTCCCACAACCAAAGATGAAGTAAGAAATAGTAGTAAATACAGTAAATATTTTGGATTACTGGAGAGGTTGATGGGAGCAAATTCATATTTTTTTTCTCCTTATGTTAATAGATGTTTTATGGTAAGTTTAGTAAACATTACAATTAAAGAGATTAAAACTAATGCAAACTACAAAAAATAAAAATAAATAATAGAAAAAAGAAAAAATAGGAATATATATTTTGCATTTGCAAAAATTGACCACACCATGTGGCCCTCAGAATAAGCCACAAGAATACTGAGGTGGAATTTCAGGTATCAGAACAGCATTGGTTTAGATAGATATGCAAATAGAAATGGCAGAATGGAACTAGAAATCATGCAGTCCAGAATAATTATTGTATGAATAGAGATCTACACACAAGATTTCCTGCAAGCTATACCAGACCACCTGAAGTGATAAGTATAAATAGATATTTCAAAGTAGAGCTGAGGCATTGTGTTTATGTATAATTTAGATGTTAAATTTCTCAATCTGATTCATAGCATCACTGCTTTGTTGGAAAAACAATTTTAGGTTAGATCTTGGACAGATAAAAACTACATGGATGATTACAAATCTTGCAGCAGATAAAGTTACAAACAGTCTGCCTTCTATTAATTCTCTGAACACATCAGAGATATACGTGGATGCTGCTTTTATCTGTGCAAACTCCATGTGAGCACTGAATCTCCAACAAAATAAGGATGCTGAGAATAACATTGGAGAGCTGAGCAACTTAATTATCTGCTAGTAGAGCTTTTATGTGTGTTTTTTAAAGAATATTAATGTAGCTAATATAAATACAGGCATTAATGGAGATTTAATTTAATTCAAAAGTTTCCCCTTGTAAATTTATTTATTTGATTTATACCCTGCCTTTCCACTCTGGTGAATTTTCAGCCAAAACAAAAAATAACAAGTCGAAAGCATAAATTAGGATTAAATGGATACTAACATCATAAACAATTAAGCTTGCTAAAAGTCATACATCTTTACAGATTTATTAAATCATGAGAGAAAAAAGAGACAAGTGCAATTTGGGAGTGTCTTCTGCAGTCTGAGAGCTCTATATATGTACTAGAAATCCAGGACTCTGACAGCAGGAGTATTTTCAAGAGAGCATCTCTGTAGAACTTTAAAAATAGGCAGGTTTATCATAGGAAACATGATCTCTTACCTAGTTAGGCACTAGTTAGCAGTTCTGAAAATAGTTATAAACAACTTAAATAGTGTTGTAACTGGTAACCAGTGAAAAGCTTTCAACAGACGTCATATGAATGCTGTCTCTCGCCCCAGTTACAGTCATATTTTGTACCACTATTTTCTTTTGGTCACTATCTAAGAACTGCCCTATGTACAATCTATAGCAGGGGTAGTCAACCTTGGCTCTTTTATGACTCGTGGACTTCAACTCCCAGAATTCCTGAGCCAGCGCAGCTGGCTCAGGAATTCTGGGAGTTGAAGTCCACAAGTCATAAAAGAGCCAAGGTTGACTACTCCTGATCTATAGCATCTTCAAGAAAGGATATAACTATAGTGTGGATAACCATCATGAAATCAGAGTGTCCCAGAAAGGATCACAGGTAGCAAATCAGGTTTAATTGTGCAAAGCATTTCCCACTACAGCTGCCACCTGTGAATCAGGATCAAGCAATATTGCCACTGTGGATTTTCAGGGGAAGAGCACACTCATTTAAAACAAGCTGAATTTTTTACTTTTAAATCTAATTTCCTATTTATTATATATGCACCCATCTTCTCTGGATTTAAATAATTATTCGCTGAAATTATTTTCTGGCTTGGCATCTATTCATTCTTCCACTTTCTCATCTCCTTTTGTCTTACTGTTGTTCTCCCTCCATGGGAAGTCATCTACTGATTAGTAACAACCTTTAAAGCGCTCTGTGGCAATGGACCTAGGTATTTGCAAGACCGCCTCCTACCAAACACCTCCCTTCAACCAGTCTGCTCCCACAGAGAGGGCCTCCTTAGGGTGCCGTCGGCCAGACAATGCCGGCTGGCGACCCCCAGGGGGAGAGCCTTCTCTGTGGCAGCTCCTGCCCTCTGGAATGACCTACCCCCCGACCTACGTACAGTTGCAGACCTGCGACTTTTTCACCGAGCCCTGAAGGCCCATCTATTCCGTGCGGCCGGCCTGGCGTAGTTTGATTATGTTTTAGTGGGGGTTTTGTATGGGGTATTTTTAGAGCAGGCCTGTTATTTAATTTGATTTTAGAACAGAAATTTGTGTATATTTATCGTGGTTTTTATTATTGCCTGTTCACCGCCCTGAGTCCCGTAAGGGAGATAGGGCGGT
>NW_015392290.1:7564-12749 GCF_001527695.2 Protobothrops mucrosquamatus | reverse complement strand
CTAGCGTCCTGTGCTTCTCAGGATAAGACAGTTCCATCCACTCCCAAGGTAAAGTCAGTTTATTCTGCAAGCCTTCCTTTTGCATGTGGATTAAAAGACTGTGTGTGCTCAATACTATTGTCTATGGTTTTTGACGAACATAACAGAATAACAGAGTTGGAAAAGACCTTAGAGGTCTTCTAGTCCAACCCCTGTTCAGGCAGGAAACCCTATACTTTTTCAGACAAATGATTGTCCAATCTCTTCTTAGAAACATCCACTGTTGGAGCACCCGCAATTTCTGGAGGCAAGTTGTTCCACTAATTAATTGTTCTAACTGTCAGGAAATTTCTCCGTGGTTCTAGGTTGCTTCTCTCTTTGATTAGTTTCCATCCATTGCTTCTTATCCTGCCTTCAGGTGCTTTGGAGAATAGCTTGACTCCCTCTTCTTTGTAACAACCCCTGAGATATTGGAACACTACTATCATGTCACCCCAAGTCCTTTTCATTAAACTAGGCATACCCAATTCTCTATCATTTTCTTCTCTACCATTTGAATTTAATTTAAGAATGCTTGAAGAATTCAATCATTGTGCAGTCCTATGTGAAAAGACTTAATCTGCATCTTTTAGACAGGCAACCAGATCAGCAATTAGCTATCCACTGAGTCCTGCATTTCTTTGAAAATTGTTATTTATAATTAACTCCACCTCACAATACATATTTAACCTTGCATAGGCAGAAAAATTGAGAGTATGAATCTATGATCAAAATTAAATATGTCTAGAAAGCCTAATATGAAAATGATTGATCACAACATATTTTTATTTTTAACATTTGATTTTTAAAATAACTTTCTACTTTCTGTCCTTCAATTCAATAATTTAACATATGCAATTAGGAACTGTAATGTCACACAAATTCAGCAAAAACCCCAGTATAGTCAACATACAGAATCTAACTCATCCTAGTTTTTTAAAACATAAAAGCATAAATTATGCCAATGATAAACATATATTATTATTAGGGTGAAGGTTTGTTCTCTGAGCCTGTGGGTTGGTTTCGAAACATTTTGTTACCAGGCTAGGTAACATCTTCAGCAGCGTTTAGGGCAGGGGTCCACAACCTTGGCAACTTGACTTGAATTGAAGTCCACAAGTCTTAAAGTTGCCAAGGTTGAGGATCCCTGCCCTAAACGCTGCTGAAGATGTTTGAGGACCCCTGGTTTAGGAGATGTCTGTGTCAATGATCTTCTGTTTATAAGAACATCAGGTGTGGGTGTGTCAAATGAAAGTCTTGTGATTATCTCCTGACCCACTGATGATTCACACCCTCCAGAGTGACCCTGACCTGAAGTAATCTCCCCATCACAAGACACATCACAAGCTTCTCTCTGATGATTCACACCTGAGTCATCACAAAACCCACACCTGAAGCCCTTATAGACAGAACAGCACTGACATAGACATCCCCTAAACACCACTGAAGATGTTATCTAGCCTGGTAACAAAATGTTCACAAACCAACCCACAAGCTCGAAGAACAAACCTTTCACCCTCATCCTATACCAGAACTACAGATATTTGTCACTATTGCAAATATATTATTATAACAGTGTCATTGCATTCTTTAATAAACTACAAATTGTATATTTTATATCAATTTCAAGCTATAATTTGAGCAAACTATACAATCAATGGATATAGTCCACTGCTGATTTAAGATGTACAAAAAGTACTTCCTATTTAGATATCAGCAGAGATCCAACATATAATCAACAAAAAATATTTACCTTACCAAACAGACCCAAATTTTTCATTATCTTCTGAAAGTAATGAAGTTCAGGAACTTTAAAAAGTGCAGTGTTTTTAATGTGCAGATATTTCACCATTCTTCAGTTTTTTAAAATAAATTTCTGCCAGTCTTCTATTTCCCAAGAGCTTATGACACTCACCCACAAGGTCTAGTAAACATCAGCTTTTCAGTCACATAATAGTTCACTGAGAGAACATGACTCCATCAAGGCTTAATAACCTTTTGTCTAACAAGATAACAGAAAGGTGGCCTTTCATAAGCTTGTTTCTATCAATTGTGAGGCTATTCATTTGATCATAAGATATGTGGGTGGACTCTAAATACTGGGTAGTTCAGAAGAGGTCTAGATAAAAAGATATATATTGACATCATGATCTAGTTGCCTTTCAGCAATTACTGAAGTCCAGGAAAAACTAAGTGAGGGTACTAGAGAACCCATTAAAAAATTCACTCAGATTATTTTCAGGATAGCTGCTTTGTACCCTTCAATACATCTAAAGAGAATTCGATTTTTCTAAGCCAAAAAGAAAAATGATATGTTCCTTCATTCAACTCATCTAGCACTTCCTACCTTCTCTCTTGTAAGTAGGGTTTGTTTTAGTTGTTTTTGTGTCTTTGTTGTTGTTACTGTTCTATATTGTATTGAGAGCAAATTGCTGTATTAGCCAGAGGGAGGACATAAAAGATATTCCAGTGTAGTATTATTTTAACCTAACTATCTTCCTTCTTCCCCTCCATTTTTAGAGGAATGCCTTTGGGATGCCACAAATCTGGCAGGGTGGCTATGTTTGCCAGTTGATGGATGGATATTCTGTAACTGGCCAACACCACTATAGAAACTCTATTGTGAATGCACCCAGCATATACTCTCAATATTCTAAATATTCCTGTTTATTTACTGCCTGGCCTGCATCACATACCACTGTTCAGTATTAAACATATTTTACCTTTAAGACTTCTATTTTGTCCTACCTTGGTAAGTTTTTGTTGCTTTGGGTAGTAAACCATTATTTTAGAAATACGTTTGGAGACATTTACCTCCCTCTGAAAGTTGCAATACGAGCTCTTTTTTCCTACTGAACTATCTCATATTGAACACAGTAGAAAGGTGCTAAGATTGATTTTGTCAGTTTCCTTTGGCTGTCAAATACGAGTATTACACAAGATGTAGCTGTGATGTCCCCATGGTAACTAAAAGTTTCATTAAATGAAGGAGAAAGTACGATTGGATTTACTTCATAATGCCACTTGAATGTTATTTTATTGGACCTGTTTTGATAAATTCAATCCCACTTACCAGAAGTCATAATTAAGTAGTATATTGTTTCTAATTATCTAATTTTAGCAATTTGTTTAATTCAAACTCTAAGAAAAAAACCAGGCAAAATAGTCAGTCAGATCCAAAGTTTTTGTAATATAGCCTTGACCAAAAAGATGCAGTTCTTTTTGGTCAAAAGTTCTTAAGTAAGAACTAATAGACCCAAATCCTTTTATTCTTCCTTGGTTCCCTGTGGAAAAACCTGAGGCTTAACTAACAGCAAAAACACCATTTATAAATGTGGAATTGATGAAAAATGAATCGGCCTGTGTCAAACTGTGCTCAGTGACTTCCATATCTGCCAGCTTCCTCTGCATCATAAGAGCTTTCTACCTTCCTGTCTGAATTAGTTGTAATAAGATGGATGGAGAGAAGTAAAATGTACTAAATGAAATGCACTGCTCATCAGCTACCTTCTGCTTTGCTGGCAGGTGGTTCCCATCCATATGGAAGAGACAAGAAATAAGTCATTGCAGAATAACATCTCTTAGAAAAAGGAGCCTCTGAATATAGAAGCAGTATCTCCTGAATGCAGAGGACTTATAATAGGGGAGGCAGCTACTCCAGAGGGATCCTATACAATCCATCATGCTATCACATGCAGCTTGATATCATCATACAAATAATTTGCATCAGTTGCACAATGATGTCATGACATATATGATGTCATCTATCTGTCTATCTATTTTATAGGCTATCCAACTCCTAAGCAACTATGGAGGGCTTACAACTAAAAAAAGAACACAACATATAAAAAGAACACAACAAACCATAAAAGCAAAATATAAGAAAAGCCAAAGCAGACTGAACCAAATTAAAACTAAATAGAAAGGGAGGTTATACAACCCAATAATTTCCTAAACCAGGAAGAGAGATCCTTACTGAGGGCAGGAATTGAAATAGAGTAGGCACATTTTTCCTTTACTCCAACAATATTGGGGACAAGATAATAATTGTCCAGGACTGCTGGGTCCAGCAGTCTTCCTGGGAAGAAGGAATATCAAGACTGAGGGGAGCACTTCTTCCATCAAAGAAGCTGACACCTAAACATAGGTCCAGCTACAGGTCATCTGCTGTACTGCTTTAACATTACAGGAGGGACTTGAATCTAACACATGGCTGAGCCAACACACCTGTCCACTTCTCAGGAGTCATAAGATCAAACTACTACAGGGTCCAATTCTGTGAGAATCAAAGTGACTTTATTTGCAAAACAGCAAGAATATTATTTTCAGTGCTTCTGAACATGATCTGGCCTGTTCCTTTGCCATAGGGATCGCATCATCCTAAACAGAGCAACAAGGCAACTATATGGTATAGGGTTTCCTGCCTGAGCAGGGGGTTGGACTAGATGACCTCCAAGGTCCCTTCCAACTTTACTATTATTATTATTATTATTATTATTATTATTATTATTATTATTATTATTATTATTATTATTATTATTATTATTATTATCATATGCTTGTATAAAGCATATATAGGTGTATAAAGTATATATAGGTGTATTTTCCACTTTGTATAAAGGTGGAAAAAAGAATGCTTTTGTTCAATAGGATTCACAATCTGATGACCCTTGACAATGTGTGCTCCACTGGGTCATCATTTCAGGATATTTACTTACCCTAAACAGAGAAACAGAATGACCATGGAAAAACATCAGTGGGACTGGAAGGAATATCCACTTCTAGCTTACCCATTGAGTTTCTTTATGGAAAGCTGGTAGGAAACATCAGAAATTAATTCTTCCTTCCTTCCTTCCTTCCCTCTTTCCCTCCCTTTCCAGTAGGAAGGTAAATGGCTGCTGCTGAGTGGGTGACAATTCTAGCGATTGCAAGAGCAGCTGAGAAACTGTAATGCAATGTTGAAAATTAAGAACTGTTGTGTTCTTTGTATTCCCCCCCCTTAATCCCCTATGCATATCCTGATCACCCATTAAGGGTGATTGCCCTTCACCATTGATCGCCCATTAAGGGTGATTGCCCTTCACCATTGATCGCCCATTAAGGGTGATTGCCCTTCTCCATCTGCATACAGTTTCATGCCCGTTGCTGGTTGGCTAACTAGCAACAG
>NW_015392290.1:0-4874 GCF_001527695.2 Protobothrops mucrosquamatus | reverse complement strand
TGTTGTGTTCTTTGTATTCCCCCCCCTTAATCCCCTATGCATATCCTGATCACCCATTAAGGGTGATTGCCCTTCACCATTGATCGCCCATTAAGGGTGATTGCCCTTCACCATTGATCGCCCATTAAGGGTGATTGCCCTTCTCCATCTGCATACAGTTTCATGCCCGTTGCTCGTTGGCTAACTAGCAACAGGGTCTTGCCAGCCAATGGAATTGTGTGATTACAAGCCAGGGGAATCCCATAAAAGAGGGCTCCCCTGGCCCAGAGAGCCAGTCCGGATTTACCTTATGCCTTGCCAATAAACCAAGAGCTGACTGTCACTCGACTCGTGTCTTACTGCCTGCGCGATCTAACAAGAACATATGACCATAGCAGCAGCAACAGTTAGTAGCACTGAAGCAGCAACTATTTCCCCAATTTTCATTCCTTGGAGAGTCATAGAGTCTGGATTTTGTACAAATTCTGTAAGTTAGCTCATTGGAAGTATCTTGATTCAAAAATTGTTGCTTTATGTTTTGCCCAGTTAAAGGTCATGACAACTAGAGTTTTAGTAGTACATAGACTCCATATGCTTCATTTCCCAAAGCTCCTCAGAAAACCAAAGTGTACCCATTGGATATGTACATGGAAAGAGAATTCCAAAGAGTGGTCCATTCTAAGACCTGAGCCACACATACATTCCAGGCCAGAACTTAGTGTCTCAGCCAAGTTGTCCTATAGATCTCAGGTTCATCAGTTGCCTGGGTTGAGTCAGTTTAATTGGCCCTGTCACCTGTGGGATGGGGTAGCACCAGGAAGCTTAAAAGCAACCAGAAAGCAATCTGACCATGGCAACAGTCTAATAGCTATACTTTCAAATTTTCTCTTCTGGCAATTATTTTACTTTCATTTTCTTTCTTGTTTTTTTTTGTTCTATGCCTTTTCCTTCCCCAAGATCTACTCTTAGTGCTACTAAACAAGCATTAGTCCTACATTCAGAATCCCTCATCATCCATATGTCTTTCACTAATTCTCTCATTATGAATTATCAGTTAAGTCATGTTTTAATGCATTTCTTTTCTACATATATTTATATGCTTAAACTATGTATTTGAAACAGACAGATCTTTTACTAAGCAGATGCTTCCTGACCATCATTTTCACTCATTCTTGGTCTCCTAATGGCCCAATTACTTTCTCAGTACTCTCTCTTCACTTTCTCACACATCTATTCATGTCACTAAGATAATACCTTTTCCTCCACATCACATTAAATCCAGGATGGTTTGCAAAGATAGAAAGGTATGCAGAGATGCAGTGGTTTGGGCTAGTGTAGTTACTAGTAGCTAAATCTCCTTTTTCCTGCCTTTAGTTTATTTTCTTACTACTAAACTTTGTGCTTTTTTTTAATGATGCTTATCCTGAAATAGAGTACATGAGGTATATGTATGTATTTCAATTAAAGCAAATTGCTATATTTGCTTTAGTATTTTTCTTTTGTTGCGGCTATCTTATCTGAGATTTAGAATAGCCCAAAACATTTTCATAGGACCTTGAGAGGCTTTGGAATCCCTGGGAACAGGGATGCCCATGCATCCAAGGATAAACCAATCCACTTTAGATAAATGTGTATGTGATTGCAGACCATGAGTTGTATTCTATACTGCAGGCCCTTTATCCATATATGCTTTAATGTATCTGTAGATGCAGCATCATATAGAAGTTGTTCATTAAATCAGAGAACTATAGCTTAACTGATCAGTTGTTCCCATACAAATTGGAGATTATCTACATAGCTTCGTTTGAAGAACTCTGAAGTTTTATAATGTTACATTCATACATACATACATACATACATACGCATGGGAACATAAACAAATTCCTATGAAAACATGGTTGTTTAACCAGTGTTTTTGAGCATTGTTCTAGAAAATACAGAGAGACAAGATGGAAATTAATGCTAATTGTCATTTGTCACAATGCATGGAGGATTCCCAATTTTCAATGTTACTTTAAGGAGAAAGCACTACATTCCTATGTCAATGTGAAAGATCACCAGCACTAAGGAATGTGACTCTGGCATTGCTTTGAAGTCAAAGACATTTGATGTATTGATGAGATTTGTGAAGATGCCCATTTGAATCCAGAATTCAAGTCCTTGGATATTTGATAAAGTCAAAGCAGTATCACTTCCAGGAACTATTTGTTTCAATAAGAACATAAAAAACCTTTATTTATTTTTCCCTTAGTTAAGAAAATATGAACAGGTCTCAAATTAGGTTTTCCATCTTAACCTCTTTCTTAGCAAGGTGAACCTAAGTTTGTATTGTTGCAATCTAGGTAGTATCTTTGTACTACATTTTATATATTGCAACAAAGATCATGCATTTACAATCTGCATTCTCAAGGACCATATGCACCAATAGGATTTTACTTCCAGTCCCCAACTTCATTCCCTACCAATTTTTAGCTAAAGAATTAATATTAAACTTAGTCTTTTAAACGTTAGGTACTATAATTAAGAGAATCAACTAGATCAAGTTGCTCAAGTAAATAGATTATTTTTTAAAAAAAAAATGGATTCAGTGATTTTGTGCTTCAATTACCTTATTGCTCCAACTCACAAGCATTCCCAGAACACATACCTGAAATTCACAAGCTGTCTACAACTTATAAAAGTAAATGTTTTTTACTTCATTTTACTGACTTTCTAGCATCAGTATCAATGCTGCAAATACTGTATATTCTTGCTTTGACAATGTGCAGAACTGTCTGGTATTTATATAGTTAAACCAGCAACTGGGAAATAGGGAGGAGCATAAGGATAGCCCAGGAGAAAGAAACCGGAAGTAAATCACATCTTCCAAGTTGATTGGAAGATGTGAACCATGACCCTACAATAAGGGAGTGGGAAATGCTTGGAATGTATATGCGTAACGGAAGAGAAGCAGACCTAAGCATTTCCACCATGCTGTACTGACGTCTCTGTAACCTTAATAAATGCTTTTAGGAGAAAATATGCCTGAAAGTCCTTTTAAGTGTTTCGTTAATCAGACACATGACAATCAGTTTCCTTGATGGTGAAATTGCACTTTGCTGAACTGTTTCCCCTTTATGATTGAGTTGCTTTTGTTGTAAAGTTTCCAGTTTTTCCTGTTTCTAACACATGTCAAACCTAGGTTCAATAAGATATTTCAGGATTTGCTGGTAATCTTCTTTCCCAACGTCTTCTTAAGTTTTAAGATCCCATACTGAACAATGTAATCACAGCAATTATAGTCACAGACAGTGGTGGGATTCAAATATGTGAATAACCAGTTCTCTGTGTGGATGCCACTTTCGGAAGTCCATTCTGGGCCTGGGCAACAAAAAATTAGCTACCGTTTCTGCCAAACTGGTGCAAACTAGCTGAATCCCACCACTGGTCACAAATCGGGGGGGGGGGTTCTTAATTCTTTAAATTTTTGGCTTCAAAGTTGTGGCACTTGCCCCTGCAGAAGATAGAATTCCTGTATGAGATAACAGGAATGAATAAAACTTATGAGTTGTTTATATAATTAACATTCAGAAATTGCATGTAAGTTGTAGAAATATAATAAATCAACATTATATCCTTAAGTGATAAGGATACAATTCAGGTAATGGTTAGCAGAACACAAAACAAAATGAAATAAAAGTGATTATGAAGAAACGGAATACAGCACATATCTATTTAGGCAAGCCTGTTTTGACACTAATCTATAATGGGCATTTTACACTATATTGCTATTTTTAATCTGCTGTTTTTTATTTTCTAAACCATTTCATTCTCTTTCAAACTGAATTGTAGGAAGATCATGATGACAATGGTGGTAGTGGTGATATTGATTATGACAGTGATAACAAGGATTCCCAGATTCAGCTATTACTGGATAGAAACTAATAGATCGGCTTTGTATTATCCTGAAAAGCAAGGTTTTCTCTGAAACTGAAGTGGAAGCTATTCAATAAATAGACAATAATAACTATTTGCTATCTAAGCAAGCCTGAAATTATAGATAATTTGAATTCTGGGCAACTAACAGTTGGATAAAGTTATAGAAACTTTAGAAGAATGTCATTCAGATCTATAAGAACAGTGTATAATTTGGGAAAATCAAAGCATTATAGCTAAACAATTAGAAAACAACTGACTGAGAATTGACAAGCAAACAAGCAAAAACCAGAAAGAATATGATTAGCACCAGAAAAGAAAATGTGTTTGGTCAATCTTTGTATGACATTAACATGGCAATCAAAACAATTCTATCATAGCTTATTAAAGTAACAATTTTACATATTCCATTGCTTTTATTATATTAATACAACCGGGACTTAAAATAAAGGAAGTCAAGGGCTTTTATCAAAAGAAAGTCATAGTGAAAAATTTGCCAAAGTCAAAAAAAAATTGGACAGATTTGAGTAAAAGCAGAATAAATTAAAGCTTAAATAAAAATGCTGCATTTAGAATTAAAACTTGCCTTACTGAAGTTAAGAAGCTGACCAAGAAAAATATGAAACATCTTCAAACCCAGATTAAGGAAAAAAGCACTAAATATTGAAAAACATTGTGGAAAAATGATAAGAAAGTAATAAAAAAGCAGAATGAATCAACAGAGCTGAAAAATTTAATGGAAAGTAAATGGAAGATAGGGTGTAAATAACAGAAATAGTTCAAATGCAGATTGAAACAATCAAAAACTGGAATGCCCAAGAAAAGATGAACTACGCTTTTGGCTCAAACACCACACAAGTACATTTCCAAGCTTGTTGAATGACTTTCTGCAAATAACAAAAAACAAAGAATAGATAACAACTGAAAAAACATTTCTAGTACATAAATCAAGGGAAAAAGAAACTAATAATTACAGGCCT
>NW_015392289.1:12218-19057 GCF_001527695.2 Protobothrops mucrosquamatus | reverse complement strand
CTGAGTCACTGGACCACACCCCACAGGCTATAAAAGGGTGGTGGTGGCCATTTGGACCTCTGTGACGGACAAAAGCTGAATCTCTGGCAAAGTAGTGTGCTGTGGCTTTAAACTGTGTGTATTGTTTTTGTTTCTGTGTGTTTGGAGTAAAAGGTCTTGGCAGGCAGCTACAGAGCTGCTGCCAAGTTTCTTATCTGTGAAGTGGTGTCTGGAGAAGTCTTTAACCCTCGGCTGGCTGTTTGGGTGTGTGGGTCGGAACGGGGACAGAACATTCTCATGAAGGTCTTTTTCTCCTCCATCAGAGCAACTCCCAGGCTTGCCCACCACAGTGCTGAGAGAGGTAGTCAGGCCTCTCTAGAATGGCAGGAAAGTCACCAGAAAAGGACAATCCTCACTGGTTCTGCCCCAAAGTCCTGACTGGTTAGCTCCTCTCGAGAGAAGAGACAAGTGACCAAATGGCCATGTTGTGTGGAAAGGGATAAGCTTAGGCTGCCATGGCATCTGCCACAACTTCCCCTTTGACTGTTCTGTCCCAGCCTACATGAGTCCTTGTTATTCTCACAAGGAGAAACCCCTCTTCCAAGAAACAGGCAGGAACCACAAGAAAAACAACAACCCCTTTTATTATTCACAGACCTGAGTCAATGTCCAAGGCAAACAAACACAGTTCACAGAAACTCGATCCTCAACACAAACCGCTGCCTTTGGCAACCAGCACCTCCCACACCTTCCCTTTTATAATTCAGCCAAAGCATGGCTTCCTAATGCCTTTTCCTTTGCCTTTGGAGCAGCCCCATTGCATTCCTCTGTCCTACTCGCTTCTCTTGCCTGCGCATTCGTGCATCCGGGATTTGTCCCAGCTGTTCCTCATCACTGTCCAACTCAGGCTCCTAGCACAGCTGTGTCTCAGCCTGAGCACGAGTAGAGGGGCCAGGCTCCTTGTCCGATTATAAGTCTTGGAGCTTCTCAGAGCCTTCCTCTGACTCTGATGTCACTCCAGGCCCCTCCTCCTCATCTGATTCCTCAGACTCAGCTGCCGGATCCACTGGCTGGCGAGGAGTCACAACATTGATTCCTGAGATCCGCTCCATCAGCAGCAGGACAAGCCAGGCACCGGCTTTTCCAGTAACTGGATGAGGCATCTTTCTTTTTTTTTAAATGAAGTGGCAAACACCTGGACACCAATGATACCACACAGGCCATTGTTCTGCCAGGAAGCCTATGTCCATTTCCACCTGCGTAGCCCAATCAACTTGTAAGGCCATGCACTGGCTGAGCCCTGCTCCCTCCTGCCCAGTCCCTCATTACTCACCGAACTGATTAGATTTTTTTTCCTTCCAAGGTGATTATTTGTGTTTTGTATGCCTTTCCTCATCACCTCCACAAACGCACGGCACTCTATTTATTAGCGTTCTCTTTGCACATTCAGCTAATAGGCGTTCAATATGCAAAAGAGCATTTCCCTCCAAATTACAGAGTTCCCAATGGTGAAATTCTCAGCAGGGAGGTAATAGCAGAAGATGACGCTGGGGTGATTTATTAAGAGGAAGACCGAGGTATGAGGCTGGGAGAGAAAAAAAAAATACCCGGGAATTAATGAGAAAGCCTGAGGTCCAACAGCTTGATGGATTCCGGATTTATTTTCGCTAAATCTCACTGACAAGTGAGAATGCCCTTGCTTTGTGTCACAAGCAGAATAAAAACGCCAGGATTTTTTATTTTATTTTTTTTTAAAAAAATAACTAATTAATATGGGGAAAGCCGCACGATATCCATAAACTACAGGGAGTCCCCACTTTGCAACAATTCATTTAGTGACCGTTCAAAGTTACAAGGGCACTGAAACACGTGACTTATGAATGTCTTTCATAGTTACGAGCCTTGCAGCATCTCCATGATCACGTGATTAAAATTCAGGCGCTTGGCAACTGATTCATACTTATGACGGTTGCTGTGCCCTTGGCTCATGTCACCTTCTGGCAAGCAAAGTCAAGATTCACTTAACAACCCTGTTACTAATTTGACCACTGCTGTGATTCACTTAGCAACCGTGACAAGAAAGGTTGTAAAACAGGGCAAAACTCAACGAATGTCTCATTTAACGACAGAAACTTTGGGCTCAATCACGGCCATAAGTCCTGGACTAGCTGCATGTGTGCCCAAATGCCAATAATCCCTTTGAAACGCACCAGGTGCCCATCAATATAACTTTCTCCCCAAAGCAAAAGAGAACAGATTTGCTGCAAAATAGAGTCTTGGCCTCAGGCATCATCTTGATTTCCAAGAATGAAGGAGGACCCCACTCCGGTCTCGGTCGCTTTTAAGAAAGATGTTCTGTCCCCGTTCCGACCCACACACCCAAACAGCCAGCCGAGGGTTAAAGACTTCTCCAGACACCACTTCACCGATAAGAAACTTGGCAGCAGCTCCGTAGCTGCCTGCCAAGACCTTTTACTCCAAGCACACAGAAACAAAAACAATACACACAGTTTAAAGCCACAGCAAACTACTTCGCCAGAGATTCAGCTTTTGTCCGTCACAGAGGTCCAAATGGCCACCACCACCCTTTTATAGCCTGTGGGGTGTGGTCCAGTGACTCAGCTTAATCTCTGGCACATCTCTTTTTCTGCTGCACACGCTTGTCGCTCCTACGCTGGCGTGGATCCAGCCACAACTTCTCTTCCTCATTATCCAACACACCTGGCTCCTGGCCCATCTCAGAACCACCTGGCTCCTGGTCAATCTCTTCTCTGTCGGGAGACACCTGAGGCATTGCCAAAGAGAAGGATCCTTGGAGAGGGAGGCCTGGCCATCTCCTCTCCTTCATGTTCGGAGCCTTCATCCTCTGATAAGAGGGGCTCACAAGACGGAGCCACAACAAAAGAGCAGTGGGGGTTGGCTGGTGGAAAGTCCCTTTGGAAGCAGGGAGCAGCAGCAGAGCCTGCCCAGTTGACATCAACATGCGCTATGGACATAGACCAGTGGTGGGATTGAAATCCCTGAACAACCGGCTCTCTTATTGGATGCAGGCCTGGGCCTCCGAGGCCTAGAATGGCCTTCCGGAAGTGGCATCCACAAACTTCCAGTTCCCTGGAAAAGCTGGGATACATTGAGAGACAGATCTGCCCATGATGAACTGGATGGTGCCACCAAACTCCAGCACAAGAATTTATGGCATTTGTATTATGTCATATTAGCAGTGGTGGGATTCAAATATGTGAACAACCAGTTGTCTAGTGTGGATGCTGCTTCCAGAAGTCCGTTCTGGGCCTTGGCAACAAAATATTAGTTACCGATTTGCTGAAATAGTGCGAACCGGCTGAATCCCACTATTAGGCAGGAAACATTATTATGTCATATTAATGTCATATTAGGCAGGAAAAATCAAAGGTACAAGTACAGATTTTATTTTATTCTAAAATCAGACTCACAGTCTTGTAGTTTCTCTGGCCTTGTTTCTCCCCCTCTTTGAAAGCAGAACTCAAAAGCCCATCCTTTACTTTAAGTTATTCTGATGGATTGCAATAAAGTCAGCCATCAATATTAAATTTCTTTTTCTAAAAGACTAACAGAGTTACGAGGGCCTCGTCTCTCCCTTTAAAAAGGTTAGCTGGTTATTCCTCTACAGTTCCAGCCTCTTATTTTTCATCCAACCAATTGCATGGTTTGGTCCTTCTCCCTCACGTTATCACCACACTTGTTCCCCCCACCCCCACCCCTCCCTCGGGGGGCTTTGCTGATAGGCATTGAGAGGCATTTTCAGTTGAAGTGGGGCTTTTAATTGCCCACTGCGTTTTGATTGGGGTGGAGTGCCTGTCAGGTATATAATTGTTTTATGGCGCTGTAATTCTATGAGGTCTCTTGGGAAACTGAGCTCTGAAAGAGGAGTTTAAAAAATCCATTCATGAATGAATTGCCCCAGGGGTAAGGCACATGAGATGAAGCAAGTGAAAAAACAGCATGAAAAGTTCACTGTTGAATTAAAGTTGTTCAGCCGAACTCAAGATTGGCGCAATGACATTATTTGCTTAGCTGAAGAGGGCGCGGGTGCCCAAACCACGGGTGGCAGCTCATCAGAGGACGATCCCACCTGGAAATTAGGAGGAATTTCCTGACAGCGAGAACAACTAACCAGCTTGCCTTTCGGAGTTGTGGGGGCTCCATCCCTTGAGGTTTTCAAGAAGAGACTGGACAACCACTTGTCTGGGATGATATAAGAGCCCCTGCCTTAGGCAGGGGGTTGGACTAGATGACCTCCAAGACCCCTTCCAGCCCTATGATTCTGTGAAAGGTCATTGACATTGACCTGCATGTCTCTTCGGGTGGAATGAAGGAGAATAAGATAAGCCAACATTCAAATTAGTGTAAAAGTGGTGGTAAATAGGATATATCAGGTAATAGCATCTAGGACTTCTGAGATGAATAATGGTGCAATAATTGATCTCTATATGCTAAACCAAATCTTTTGCTGAAGTTTTGTGATTCATTGCATCAGCTATAACTGGCCAGGTTCATAACTACTTTAAGCCTTCATGGTTACTAGAGTTGGGTTCATGTTGAAAAAGGTTAGAACCCGACCCACTGCATGATGACTCAACATGAATTCTATCACAATGTTGGTTTCTGGTTCATTATGATGTGACAATCTACTATTGGTGGTTTGTAAACTATGATTTAGCCTTTGTGGTGTTGGAAAAAAAGTCTTCATCATGGTTCAGTCCAAGCCGGAGATAAACAACATGGCGACTGCTTTAGAAAGAAGGTTGCAGTTTATTGAAGAGCTGAGCCAGACAGAAAGTTGGCTCTGGCAGAAAAAAAGAGGAAAAAAAGGGCTGAGCACATGTGGGGAGTGGGTTTTTATATCCTCTGGAGCCTTTTGTTTGGAGTTGCTTCCTGTGGCATGAACTTTGACCTGTGTCTCTTTGGCATCTGTGAGTTAATCCTATTATGTCCTGTCTTAGACTTTGGGTGGGGTATGTAGATTTTAGGTGTCTTTGTCTTCCTAAGCTTCTAACTTCAACCTTCCTGGATTCTTTACATCTGCATTTCTACAGAGCTGGTTTCTGCTTGAGGGAGGGAGACTTGGGGCTATTAAGAAAAAAATTGGGCATGCTTTTCTGCCTCTTTAAGATTTCCTTTGAGGAAATATATTTTTCTGCCCTTCTAATATTTCCTTCTCTGCGGGGCTGACTTCCCTCATCTACCATTTGTTCAACAAATGGTAGATGAGGCAGT
This sequence comes from Protobothrops mucrosquamatus, assembly GCF_001527695.2. Taxonomy (NCBI): domain Eukaryota; kingdom Metazoa; phylum Chordata; class Lepidosauria; order Squamata; family Viperidae; genus Protobothrops; species Protobothrops mucrosquamatus. Next base: position 13,822 of record NW_015392289.1, on the reverse strand, counting down.
GGGTGAGCCTTGCCCTTGAATCAGAGGATGGGTTCATGTAAACTATCCTTGCCTACTGGTGTTTTCTGGCTTCTCCCGCCTGGTTCCATAAGTTCCTTTTAGAAGAAACTGGTGGGAAAACCAATCCATAGCCTGAATGTCACAGCCCTGTGGCCTAACACCTTGTAGCAGGGGTGTCAAACTCGCAACATCATGTGATGTGTCGTGACATATCGTGACCTTTGCAGGCAATGAGGTGGGCGCGGTTTCGCTATGATGCATCCAGCCCGTGGGCTGGCAGTTTGACACCCTTGCCTTGTAGAAAGCATCCACCCCCACTCCTAGAGAAGGAAATATTTTGGGGGATATTAAAAAAGGCAGAATATTGTATTTCCCTGAAGGAATAATAGAGAAAAATCTTAGGGGAGGCAGAAACCAACCCAAGTTTCCCCAGGCAGAAACACGAGAAGGAGGCCAGCTTTTAGAAATGCAGATTTGGGGCACACCATTCATAAGCAAAAGGCCTTCAGCCTCCACAGCTGATGGGATTAAGAATTTACATCCCCCCACCCAAAATCTAAAGAACACAACAATTAGGGCATAATAGGATTAATCCTACACCCTCTTCAGACTAGCAAAAGGCACAAAAGCCCACCTCATTGCACAACCCAGAAACATTTCCACTTCAAAGTCTCAGAGCCCCATAAAGATCCACTCCAATTGGTCAGCTGTCCCAGAACTGCATGCTGTTGCAGGTTCTGCTCACCAATAAACTGGAACCTTCTTTCTAAGTAGCCTCCATTTTTATTTCCAGCATCTTAGCCTCCATTTTATTTACTCCTGGCTTGGAACTGGACCTGATGATTTTTCTTTCAACAGCCTAATAAAGTTTTTCTACAAAGAAGATTTGGTGGTTGAACACAATCAATAACATGATAGCAGTGTTCCAATATCTCAGGGGTTGCCACAAAGAAGAGGGAGTCAACCTGAAGGCAGGACAAGAAGCAATGGATGGAAACTAATCAAGGAGAGAAGCAACTAAGGAGAACTAAGGAGAAATTTCCTGACAGTGAGAACAATTGTCAGGGACTGGAGGCTAAAATATATGAAGAACGGTTGCTGGAATTGGGTATGTCTAGTTTAATGAAGAGAAGGACGAGGTGGGACATGATAGCCATTTTCCAATATCTCAGGGGTGGCCACAAAGAAGGGGGGGGTCAACGTATTCTCCAAAGCCCCTGAAGGCAGGACAAGAAGCAATGGATGGAAACTAATCAAGGAGAGAAGCAACCTACAACTAAGGAGGAATTTCCTGACAGTGAGAACAATTAGTCAGTGGAAAAACTTGGTTTTTAAGAAGAGATTGGACAACCATTTGTCTGAAATCGTATAGGGCTTCCGGCCTGAGCAGGGGGTTGGACTAGAGGACCTCCAAGGTCCCTTCCAACTCTGTTGTTCTGTTCTGTTAATCACCAGGATCAAACTGATGGGAACATGGAGACAGCACTGTTGGATTATAACCCCAGAGAAGAATCAACCTTGCTTCAGCGCAAAGATTTGAGAGGAAAGATAAACTTGAGCAGGGCACAGTTCCTGCTGCCGTTAGAGAAGCCGAGATGAGGCCC
>NW_015392289.1:5384-8594 GCF_001527695.2 Protobothrops mucrosquamatus | reverse complement strand
AAAACATTGTTCAATTGACCCTGAAAATTACAAAGGTTACCATGGCACAGCATATCCACAGTGAAATTAGCGATGTGCCTCTACATCAAGGCGTGTAAACTAATTTGTTCAACAGATCTATCTGAACCGCACTCAAGAGAAAGTAGAATTACTTCTTTTCCATTAGAGATAGCAGACTTCAGCATGGCAAGTTCCTTTTCCACTCTTCCGAATCCAATATTTACATAATTGTTCAGATCCTATATCTGACAGATATTTATGGAAAGATAACACCATCTCTTCTCCCAAGCTGTAAAGTAGGCTTGCGTCAAGCATATTTATAGCTTCTTACACACCCAGCTTAGATTTATGTAGGTAAAGCTCTTTTCCTACTATCTGGAATATCTCTGAAATAGCTTTTTATACAGCTTTTGGGCCATTTGTGGAGATCTGCAATCCCAAAGCATAAGCGAGGAATTTATAACTCTAACATCCCACATTTTATGATCTTGCCTAGTTCTGAGTCTCATTGGTAAAATGCCATCAAATATCTGGGCCAGATCCAGGTGGGGATCGCAGGTCGATTTCTTTCCAGATCAGCCTTCAATCTCTCACCACAATCGTTGGCATTTTTCTGAGCAAGTGTTTTTCTTGAAGATCTAGATCAGGTTTCTCAACCTGGGCAACTTTCAAATGGATGGATTCTCGGAGGTTTCTGAGAATTCCCCAATCAACATGAAGTCCACACATCTTAAAATTGTCCGGGTTGAGAAGTATTAATTCCATGGGGATGGTTAGCTGGATTTGAATTGTGTGGATCAGGAAGAAGTGAAGTGTTAATACCGCTTTACAATGCCTTGGTAAGGCCACACTTGGAATACTGCATCTAGTTTTGGTCACCACGATGTAAAAAAGATGTTGAGACTCTAGAAAGAGTACAGAGAAGAGCAACAAAGATGATTAGGAGACTGGAGAGTAAAACATATAAGGAACAGTTGCTGATATTGGGTATGTCCAGTTTAATGAAGAGAAGGATTAGGGGGGACAGGATAGCAGGGTTCCAATATCTCAGGGGTTGCCACAAAGAAGAGGGAGTCAAGCTATTCTCCAAAGCGCCTGAAGGCAGGACAAGAAGCAATGGATGGAAACTAATCAAGGAGAGAAGCAACCTAGAACTAAGGAGAAATTTCCTGACAGTGAGAACAATTAACCAGTGGAACAACCTGCCTCCAGAAGCTGTGAATGCTCCAACACTGGAAGTTATTATGAAGGGACTGGACAACCATTTGTCCCCCCCTCCCCCGGTCTCTTCTTAAAAACTTCCAATGATGGAGCATTCACCGCTTCTGGAGGCAGGTTGTTCCACTGGTTAATTGTTCTAACTGTCAGGAAGTTTCTCCTTAGTTCTAGGTTGCTTCTCTCCTTGATGAGTTTCCATCCGTTGCTTCTTGTCCTGCCTTCAGGCACTTTGGAGAATAGCTTGACTCCCTCTTCTTTGGGGCAGCCCCTGAGATATTGGAACACTGCTATCATGTCCCCCCTCGTCCTTCTCTTCATTAAACTAGACATACCCAATTCCAGCAATTGTTCCTTATATGTTTTAGCCTCCAGTCCCTTAATCATCTTTGTTGCTCTTCTCTGCGCTCTTTCTAGAGTCTCAACACCTTTTTTACATCGCGGTGACCAAAACTGGATGCAGTATTCCAAGTGTGGCCTTGCCAAGTCGTTGTAAAGTGGTATTAACACTTCACATATTAATACTTCATGCTTTTCTATCATCAGGATGCAATTCCTTTCTCACCCAAGCCTTTGCAAGTCTCTCCAGTGAGTCCCACAAACTGCCATTTTTCAAGTAAAGGAGATGAAATTTGTCAAGCCAGGTGGAATATGAATATTAAATATGTTGAATCTTTAATTATTTTCAATTTGTGTAAATGCCAATCTAATTTCCTTTTTGTCCTTGTTCTACCGACTTCTTTATCTCGTCCCTCTTTATTTGAGGAGTGCCCTCAGGGTCGAGTCTCGGGCCCAAATTATGCCCCACTTCTGAGACGGGTCTCTGACCATTCGCCGTGGCCAACTCACCATGGCCAGCCAACTGTGGGGCAACTCTCTGCGGGACCAGAGCTACAGTAATGTCAAAAAAAATAATAATGGTTGAATGGAATCATTAAAGAAAGAATGCAAAAGGAGGGATAGAATGAAATGGGAATGACAAAAAATAAAATAATTTAATGAAAATTAGCTATTAGAATATAGTTTTGAATTATAATATGGAAGTTGGATTGAGACAATAAAGGATACTTTATTAGCAAGTGATGAGAAATAGAATATATTTGTGAAATGAAATAAGAATGTATTTAAGTAAACAATATGTGTCTTTTAGATATGACAACTATTTTGTAATGAAATAAGGGAAATTTGGGTTACCTGAAATCTGAATATTATGGATATTAAAGACTAACTTGGAATACTGTTATTCAAATTGGGTAAAAATTAAAAACAGGACACGGATATGTATAAGTTAAAATACATTGATAAATGTCTTAATTGATCGTGTTATAATTAGAAATGTATTAATTTGAATGTGATATAATAATCAAGGGAAATAGAGAGGGAATTTTTTTCCCCAATTTTTTTTTATTAATTTTGAAATAACCCCCCCATACAAATATAAACATACATTAATACAACTTTAGTATTATTAACATACAAACATAATATTGCAAAACAGCCTGGCAACCCCCCCTCCCCGCGTCTGCCCTCTTTTCTCCTCCTTCAACCTCCCTACACATCCCACCTCCTTCCCTCTCCTCTTCCTACAGACACGGTTTAGAGCCGCTAGCCGGCAGCACCCCCTCCCCGCATCCGCCCTCTTTTCCACTACCTACCTACTTCCCTCCTCTCTCTCCTCTCTTCTTCCTCTCCCTCCCTTCGGACACGGTTTAGGGGTGCTAACCGAGCACCTTCTATATTTCTCCATACATCAATACTCCTAATTTAATACATTAATTTATTATTTTATTATTTTATTATTTTACAAAATTTATATGCCGCCCTTCTCCCCATGGGACTCAGGGCGGCTCACAGCATATTAAAACATCGTACAAAAAAAATTTTCCCCTGCTAAAAACCAATTAAAACCCAAATATTGGTAGCTGTGGCTCTTTAAAATCGTTTAAAAATTGTCCCTATTTAAAACTCACCCTAGGTCAGGCCCGCTTGTTGAAA
>NW_015392289.1:0-2094 GCF_001527695.2 Protobothrops mucrosquamatus | reverse complement strand
GCCGATGAAAGGGCGGAACCGAGGCCGCTGAGGCCGCCAGGCCGTCGCCGCGGCCGCCGCAGCCGCCGAAGCCGGAGCCGAGGCCGCTGGGAAAGCCGGGGCCGCCGAGAAAGAAAACGGCGAGCGGCCCACGGCTATCTTCTCCCCCTCCCAGAAAACTCACCAGGGAGGGGGCAGATCCTCTGGCTCCTCGGGGGTCTCTCCTCTGGCTCCTTCGGGGGTCTCCGAGGCCCCCCCTCTACCCTTCTTCCACTCCATTTGTGCGGAGCTAAAGGGCAGCGTCTACCATCATGCAGACATGCGCAGCGTCTACCATCATGCAGACATGCGTCTACCTTCCCTCTCACCCCCTCACCCCGGACTTCCCAGAACTGATTACAGGGTTAAACACACATCATCCCAAGTCTAAATGTTACTACCCAAATGAGAGGGAATTTTTGATGACTTAACCCAGTGGTGGCGAACCTATGGCATGGGTGCCAGAGGTGGCACTCAGAGCCCTCTCTGTGGGCACGTGCGCCATCGCCCCAGTCCTAGGCCTTCAGCTGGGTTTTATAAAACCTTTTCGCTTTAGGCCTTTGCCGCCGTGTGCAAAAAAAAAAAAAGGTTCAATCAGTCAATTTCAACTTCTCGCGGGGGAAAAAAAAAGATCTTGCAAAGTTGGAATTGATTGATTGAACTTTTTAGTCCCACCCAGTCTGCCGTTACCACCGCAGCCACGCCCAGCCAATGGGCCATGCCCAGCCAATGGGCCACATCCACCCGGCACTCGACGATACATAAGTGGGTTTTGGGTTGCAGTTTGGGCACTCAGTCTCTAAAAGGTTCGCCATCACTGACTTAACCTGAGACATGTATGAAAGAGCTTGTTATTGGGCTATTGATTGCCCAGTCACCACGCTGCTTCCTAAACACTTGGATGTAAAACTGGAAAATTAATAAAACTTGTTTTTTTAAAAAAATAAAAAAAATAAAAATAATTTATCGTTTATTTTAAATTTAAATTTTATTTATTTTAAAGAATTAAACTGAATTGTTAAATTGTCCCATGGCACACTGGCTGTGGTAAGTTGTCTGCAGCCAGTTGATGGAGTGAGTTGGCGGGGGTGAATTGTCCAATTCTGTGCTGGGGCCCCTGATGAAGAGCGAGCTGGGCTGCTGCCAGAAACTACCAAGAAAAGAGCATGGAAGGAAGGAAGGAAGGCAGAAGCAAAAGAGAGCAAAAGGTGCTAATCGGGAGCAGAGAATCAGCCGGTATCCATATTCTTGCCAGATGGAAAAATTGTCCTTCTGGTTCTAATAAAATTCCCACCAATTTCAGTGAAATTCTCTTAAGTGGCATTTAGTGTTCTCATCCTTATCGTGGTGTGTGTGTGTGTGTGTGCATGTGTGTGCATGTATTGATGAAATGTTCCTAACAGTGACAACAATGAACCAGTGGAACCGCTTTGCCTTCAGAAATCGTGGGTGCTTCATCCCTAGAGGTTTTTAAGAAGAGACTGGACAGCCACTTGTTTGAAATGTTATAGGGTATCTTGCTTCAGCAGGGGGTTGGACTAGACCAGGGCTTTTCAACCTTTTCACCCATTGTACCACTTTTAAGATATGGCAGTATCCAAGTACCACCAGTCGCCTAGCAAGGTGTCAAAAACGTGATGACCCCCCCCCCCCAAAAAGTGACTACAGATAGTCCTCGACTTACAGTTCGCTTAGTGACTGTTCGAAGTTACAGTGGCACTGAAAAAAGTGCCCCCCAAGCCACAGCCGAGCAAGACACCTGCCTGCCCACCTGGCAGTGCTCTTCCTCCTGTCTGAGGTTTTCATTGTTGTGAGCATTTCTGTTGAGGATTGGCAGCAGGGGTGGGGTAGGGGGGTGTTTGGTTTTTATTCCCCCCGTCTGCTGGGTGGTTGCAGCAGGTTTTGGTCACTTCACATGACCCTGGGACACTGTGACCGTCATAAATATGAATCAGTTGCCAAGCATCTGAATGTAAATCACAAGACCCTGGAGAGGCTGCAACATTCCAGCTGATCGGTGCTTCTTCTGGGCTCAGCAGAAGCACCAGGATCAGCGCCGAGCTCCAGCTGGAGCCT
>NW_015392288.1:12363-19059 GCF_001527695.2 Protobothrops mucrosquamatus | reverse complement strand
CCTTGATAGAAAAATAAAATAAGCTTCCAGACCTTCTCTTCTCAACTCCAACCACCCCGGCCTTCTCCTTTCCTTTCCTTTTCTATCCTTCCTCCTTCCACTCACGCCAGCCACACCCAAAGCCAACTGCAGCTGTCCCAATCTTTTCCTTCCCAGTCAAGCTCCTGCCAGCACTCTCAGGCAGTCCCCGCTACACTAGTAGCAATACATGCACCAAACAATAAACAAGAAATATTTTATCAAAAACTACACAGGAAAATATTTGAAATGGAATATCAAAATAATTGTTTAGTAGGAGGCTTGAACGCAATTGTGAATGAAAAATTAGATTTCAAAAGTAGTAAAATAGGGGGGAAAGGAAGAAACAGATTAAAGTGTTTGTTAAAATGGCAGGAGAAATCTGCGTATAGAATGTCTGGAGAGAAATAACCCCAAAAAAGACTCGGTATACATTTTATTCAAATAGACACAAATCATGGTCTAGAATTGATATGATATGGATGTCCCCTAAATTAAGAACTAATATACATGACATTGAGATAGAACCCTATATTTGGGCCGATCATAATCCAATAAAGCTGAGTTGGACAGGAGTAAAGAAGAAATCAAGGTGGACATTGAATCAACTCTTATCAAAGGAGAAAGAATTTCAGAAATAGCAGTAAAGGAAATGGAATTCTTTTTCAAAGAAAATAAAAAAGAAGACACTTCACTCCAGTACATATGGGATGCACACAAAGCTTACTTCAGAGGATTAGCTATAACTTATACGGCTGAAAAGAATAAAGAGAAAAAGGCACAGTGTACAATACAAAGGGAAGAGTTTAAAAAATTGAAGCTAGAACTTCAAAAAGATCCACACAAAAACTCTTAAAAGACAAATGGCGATAATTAAACATAAACTAAACCTAATAGTCAGAAGAATTCGCTCAACAAATGAAAAGAGCAAAACATTTTTTTTTCCGAAAATGCAAATAAACCGGGAAGATGGCTGGCTTACAAATTGAAAAAAGAGAGAGAGAAAAAGTTGATAAACAAATTACAACATAAGAAGGGAGATGTGCAACTCCAAAATGAGGCAATAAAAATAGTTAAAGAATATTATGAAAAACTATATGACATAGAAAAAAAATATCTCTGGAAAAAACAATACAATATATGGAAAAAGCCAATGTACCAAAAATTCCAGAAAACATTAAAAACATGCTGAACGAAAAAATAACAATGATGGAACTGATGGAAGCTATAAAAAGACAAAAAAAAAGCAAAACATTGGAGACTGCCAGCCCGCAGGCCAGACGTGTCACCCAAAAACTGTACCCGCCCCATTGCCGGCAATGGCAAAACAATCCCGATATGTCGCGCAACGTAGCGTGACCTTGTGAGTTTAACATGTCTTCCCTAAACTATTGAAAAGGATTTAGTTATTTGAAGAAGTAGCAGGATTGAAGATAAATAGAGAAAAAACAAAAGTTATAGTTAAAAACCTTACATCTAAGCAAAAAGAACAATTGTAAAAAAATGGATTTTCAAATAGCTAGAAAAGTTAAATATTTGGGAATATACCTAACAGCAAGATGTGCAATGATAAAAGATAACGACATAACATTACTTAATCAAATAAAATTAGATCTATAAAAATGGGAAAACTTACAACTATCAGTGTTAGGAAGAATACCTACTGTGAGAATGAAGAGTTTACCAAAACTGCTCTTCTTGTTCCAAACAGCACCTATAAAAATAGAGAAGAAATTTTTTGATGATTTAAATACTTTGATTTTGAAATTTATTTGGCAAGAAAGGAAAGCCAGAATTAAACTGAAAATGCTACAAGAATCCAAGAAGGACATGATCTGCAACGTGGATGGCATGCATTTCTATGGTATGAGAAGAATAAGATTCATAGATAGTTTCAAAATCATTATATAAGAAATAAACTAATAAACTTTTTCTGTGCAAAAAGATAAAAAGTTAAAATCTACTTAAGAATCCCAGGATTGCTTTCAACAATGGAAGCGTTTGTTCACCCGAATCAAGTAAAATATGAAAAAAATGGACATATAAAGATATTTTGGATACCGAAGGGAAATTAAAATCTAAACCAGAGCCTGTAGTCCAGGGTACTGAATTATCATGGTGGCCTCAATTGCAAATGCAATCGAGTGCGATAAAGATGAGAAAATGTATGATTTTTAGAAAGAACAATGTTTGATCAGATGCTGTTGACCTCTGATAAAAAACTGTTTAAGAAACTAAATAACTTTCTATTAAATTCTAAAATGGAGGATGAACAAGTGAAAGAAACAATGATACAGTGGGCAGAAAACTTTGGATATAATATAGAATTACAGAAATGGCAAAATCTTTGGGAAAGGAATTGTAAAGTGACCGTGGCAACTTCCTATAAAGAAAACTGATATAACAGGTTCTATAGATGGCATTTACCACCTGCTAGATTAGCAAAAATGTTTAAAAATATCTCCAGTACATGTTGGAAGTGTAATCAAACACGTGGCTTGCATTACCATATGTGGTGACCTTGTGTTGAAGAAAAAAAAATTGGGGCAAAACTATACACTTGGTTAGAAAAGATGTTAGGGAAAGATGTAGATTTTAATCCTAAACTCTCTTTATTAGGTATAATATAAGAAAAATTTATTTAGCAAAGTGTATATTTAACATTGCATATATTAACAGCAGCAGGGATTGTATTTGCTCAGCACTGGAAGAATGAAGAAACACCACTAGACAAAGAGATAATCAAGAAGATATTGGACTGTGCTGAAATGGACAGACTTACATTGAGGATCAAAGAGAAAGAAGATACAGAATATTTTCAGACATGGAATTTATTTCCTCAGTTGTTGGAGAAAAGGCGTAGACACTAAGAATGTAACTTGTATTATTAAGCAAACAAATTGGACCAGACAACAAGATGTTTATTAAGCACTAATCAAATGTAATAATAGAAAATTAGTTTTAAAAAGTTGTAAAAAAAAATGACAGAGTTGGAAGGGACCTTGGAGGTCTTCTAGTCCAATCCCCTGTCAGGCAGGAGACCCTATTACTATTCCTGAAAATGGCTGTCCGGTCTCCTCTTAAAAACCTCCAGTGATGCAGCACTCACAACGTCTGGAGGGAAGCCATTCCCAAAGAATCAACCTTCCCTTGAAGGAGACTTTTGAAATCTTCCCACCAGCAGAAAATCGCAGCCCCCAGTTTAACAGCCTGCAGCACCAGTGGACGTAAAAGTTGGGGAGGGAAGGAAAATGCAGCAGCAGCAGCTGAGATGCTTCAGCCCAGTTGCTTCTCTGCTTGGACGCCCTGGAGGAAACCAAACAGCCCCGCTTGCTCCCGGCTTCTCCTCCGACCTGCCCTCCACTCACCTTCCAGCTGTTGCTTCTACCCTGGAAAGAGCACAAAAGCCGCTTTGTACACCAACCTCCTCCCATGAGTGATCCGGAAGAGGAAGTTCTGCTGTTCAAAAGGTCCTTTTTCAAGAGGCAACTGAACTTTCTTTCTTCTACTCTTCCCGTCTCCTCCTCTCCTTTCTAGCAATATAGTACTCGATGGTTTTAACTCCTTTAAACTCAACCACAGAATCCGCCTTCTGGGCACAGATGTTGCCTGTTTGACTCCGGATAGGTGGCGAAAAACACGGTTGTCTGGCGTTTGCACGATTTCTTCCCTGATTAAAAGCTATCAAGTAATTTTTGACTCCTAGCAACTAACCTTTGCAACTGAGCCAAGTGAAATAGTGAAATGTGATGCTGGTTAGCTTGTGAGGATTAGCTACGTGCTGAGCCCTAAAAGTTAATGACGGTTTTATAGAATTACAGGGTTTTTTATGGGTGACTCTCAGTGGAGATCAAAACCTCTCTACACCCGAAATCTTTATGACTTATTTAATGTGGCTCCCAAGGTTTTAGGACATAGCAGCAACATCAGGGCAGATGCTCCAGAGGAGCCAACTTCCCTCCTGCTGGCCATTGCTGCACCCAAGAGTACCCACCATCCCAGCTTCATTCCTGAAGGAGGAGAATGTAGATCTGCTAAATGCCATGTACTTCTGTAAATTTGCTTGCACAGAAGTCTCCATTAGGTCAGAAAGAAAAAAATGCAGCAGGGCCTGAAAATAGGGGGCTAAAAAAGAGGGGGCGATTGTGAACATATGGTAGAAGAAATATTTCAAAAATACATTTTTAAAAAGAAAACAATAGAATATTTCACCAAAGCACATGGCAGACTGATCACCAGGCTAACCTTTTTAGAGGGACACCCTGCACTGCCGTTTTTAATGTACATCTGGTAGGTTTTGGATGGGGATAGTGGCCATTTCAGCTATTGGATCTGAGCTCTGTTGCATGGAGGAATCTGGAATAAAAGAATTGCAAGGTATATTTTATTGATTCCCTTTTCATTCAGTAACTCAAGATGGCATACAAAGCACTTCCTGTGTCACCGTGCTGTAATTTACAAGGTAAATTTACCCCCAGACAATCTGCCTGCCTACCTACCTATAATGTGATCCACTAGAAAAAAATTGTAACCAGCCCTCTGAATTGTGTTAGTGAAATGAACAAAGGTAAATTCTTTGGTTTCTTCTAAATTCAGGATCATTCATCTGCAGATCTTAAATATCAGTTCATTGCTCCAAATATTGTTTCTCTCTTTACTTGTAGGCATTCCTTGGAAAACCTTAAAGAAAATTTGACTTTTAGAATAGAATAGAGCTGGAAGGGACCTTGGAGGTCTTCTAGTCCATCCCCCTGCTCAAGTAGGAGAATCTATACCATTTCAGACAAGTGACTGTCTAGTCTCTTAAAAATCTCCAGTGATGGAGCGCCCATGATTTCTGGAGGCAAGCTGTTCCACTGGTTCATTGTCCTCACTGTCATGAAGTTTCTCCTTAATTCCAGGTTGCTTCTCACCTTGTCCTGCCCTCTGGTTCTTTGGTGACTAACGTGAGCCCCTCTGCCTTGTGGCAGCCCCTCAAATGCTGGAATATCACTATCATGTCTCCCTTCTTTTTTCTTTTCTTTAGACTAGCCACGCCCAAGTCTTGTAGCAGTTTTTCATATGTTTTAGTCTCCATGCCTTTGATCATCTTAGTTGCTCTTCTCTGAATTTTTTGCAAAGTCTCAACATCTTTTTTGTGATATGGTGACCAAAATTGGCTGCAGTACTCCAGGTGTGGTCTTACTAGGGCTTTGTAAAGCGGTACTAGTACTTCGCGTGATCTTGATTCTATGCCTCTGTTTATACAACCCAGGATCGTATTAACTTTTTTGGCTGCTGCTGCACACTGCTGGCTCATGGTCAAGTGATTGTCCAATAGGACTCTAAGGTCCCTATCACAGTTACTGCTTTTAAGCCAGGTCTTGCCCAATCTGTACTTGTACCTTTGATTTTTTCCTGCCTAAATGTAAAACTTTGCTTTTCTCCAGATTGAAACTCATTTTGTTGGATAGGGCCCATTGTTCAAGTTTGTCAAGATCTTTTTGGATCCCGAGTTTGTCTTCTGGGGTGTCATCTGCAACTTTGATGAGTTCCCCTTCAATTCCCTCATCTAAGTCATTGATGAAGATATTGAAGGGTACTAGGCTGAAGACAGAACCTTGTGGTACCCCACTGCTTACTTCTCTCCATGTGGATCTAGTGCCGTTTAGCAGGACTTTTCAACCTTTTTACTGATTATATCACTTTTAGGATATGTCAATATTCGAGTACTACCTAGTAAGGTATCAAAAACTTGATGACCAGAAAAAAAAACCTGTTCAAAGTTGCAATTGCACTGAAATGACTTATGACCATTTTTCACACTTATGACCATTGCAACATCCCCAGGGTCATGTGATTTATACTTGGATGGTTGGCAATTGACTCATATTTATGATGGTCACAGTGCCCCAGAGTCATGTGATCCCCTTTTGCAACCTTTTGCTCAAGTTTATCAGGATTCCTTTGGATCTTGAGCCTGTCTATTTATGAAGATGTCAAAGTGTACTGGGCCCAAGACCGAATTTTGAGATACCCCACTGCATGCTTCCCTCCATGTAGATGTAGTTCCATTGAGGAATAGCCATTGAATGCGGTTGGTCAGTTAACTGTGAATCCTCCTGGTGGTGATACTATCCTACATTGTTCTATCTTACCAAGAAGTAAGTTGTGATCCACTTTGTCAAATGTCTTGCTGAAGTCCAAGTCTACTATCTCCACAGTATTTCGCTGATACATTAATGTAATTGCGTTATCAAAAAGGCAGTAAGTTTTGTCTGGCCTGATCTGTTTTTAACAAACCAATTCTGGCTTCAGTTACAGATGCCCATCATTTTTGTTTCTTCAGAGACATTATTGGAAACAGAAACAGAAGTTTGTTTTAATTAAATCAGTTGGGAAATTCTCAATCTTTTAAAAGGAGAAGTAAAACCGGGGGGCACAGCCCAGAAGAACCAAGAGGGGGTCACAGGAACCTTCAAATACCCCAAGTGCCATAGTCAGGAGCAGCTTTCAGACAGCCAAATTCTTCTTATGTTAAAGGAATTCATTCCCAGATTTTTCAAAACATTTGTGTCTAACTCACTTTCTCCATCCATGGGGACCTCAACTTTCCCATTGTCTGTCGGATCTGGTTCAGAATTGGGAGAATCATCAGGGAAGTCAGAGAGATCCTCTCTAATTCTATAATTTTCAAAG
>NW_015392288.1:10433-12126 GCF_001527695.2 Protobothrops mucrosquamatus | reverse complement strand
TTGTACTTTCACAGAATTTAGGACTGGGGCAGATATCAAGGCAACAAATAAATTAAGAGGCAGACGTCTAACTGCAGTTAGAATGGCTAAACTTCATCTGTTCTCATTGGCCCTTTTCTCAGATTCAGGGATGGTCTTCTTCATCACTGCCAGTCTGAGAGATGGAAATTAGGACATTTCAAGCAAGGCAAATAAGCTACCTTGTAACTTTATAAGCTCTGTACATTTTTTTCTCATGTTAAGGGAGCAAAACAGAGAGGATTGTCCCTCTTCTGCGTGACAGTGTGGCAAAATGGCAGCCATTTCCACAAGTCCACCGCATGGCCCTGGGATGAATCCAGAGACCACTGAAAATGACAGCTGTTTCCTGGAGACAGTCTTGAGGCCCAGGGATGTGTACCCACTTCTCCTTCCCCAACATGAGGTTCACAGATGAGGGTGGTATGAGGCCTAGTGGGGTGGGAGTCAGGCCTAAGGATTGCAGGGACGCAATGGGAGTGGGAAAAAGGCTGTAGGGACCCAGTGGGGGGGGGAAGGGAAAGGACTGGGGGGACGCTGTGGGGGAAAGAAGGGCCAAGGAGACCCAAGGATTGGGAAACAGAGCACAGGGTATCTCGGAGCGTGGGGGAGGCCTAAGGGATGCCTGAGGCAGACAAGCCTGGCCCTGTGCTTGGCCTCCAAGAGTTTCCCACAACCCTGAGATAGCTAGTGTTCCGCTTAGTGACTCGCACATTTGATTAATGGCTGCATCAGGGAGATCAGGGTACTTAAGGAAAGCAGTCTCACTTAACGACTGTTGCAATATGCAATCATAATTGGCAGGACATGACAGGTGTATCTTGAGGACTTTTCTATGCTGGCTGAGGAATTCTGGGCCTCAATCTGGATGAATCCAAGGCAGAAGACTGAAACTCCACATGTGAATTATATAATCAATATACAAAACTACTACCCCAGCATTTTTGAGGAATTCCACTTCTGCAAAAAAAATCCAGTAACTGCTGCTGATAACATGAAACAGAGTTTTCCTTTTTCCATTTTCTTTTTCCCTTCACTTACAAGAGAAATCCCGAGAAATGTTTGAGTAAAAAGATCTGCCTTATGTGATTGTCCAAGTGACTTTTTCCTTCCCACTGATTCCTAGATATTTCCCTTTTTCTGAACTAGGAAATGATCTCCCTTGATGTTTGATATATTTCTTCCACATAGTCTGTTTTGTCCAGCTCAAACAGGAAGAAGAAAACTTTTGTAGTTTTCCAGAGGAGCTAATAAGATTTTGATTGCTGCCTTGACTTGCTTTGCATTTTAATGCTGCTTGTGATTCTCAGGTCTCCACAGTGCTCCCTTTGACATTCAGAGAATCATCAGGGAAGTCAGACAGATCCTCTGTAATGTTATGATTTTCAAAGGCTACAAGCCCACTGGGGTCCAGGGAACAATGATGTCGCACAACTGAAGGCTGCTTTAGAGGTTGTAAAGTTATGAGGGAAATCCTACCTTAGTTTTCCAGTTTCAAATGTCCTAATTTCCTTCTCTCAAAATGGCAGGGATGGAGAAGACCATCCCTGAATCTGAAAAGAATGTCAGTCAAAACAGATCCAATTTAACCACTCAAATTTTTTAACTGTGCCTAAGGAAATGCCGTACTTTTTTTAAAACAAGTTTTATTAATTTTCCATTTTTACAAACCTTC